>NC_057712.1:2204200-2238305 GCF_004010195.1 Chiloscyllium plagiosum | reverse complement strand
GAATGAAGAATGCACCTACCACATTCCAAAGACTCATGAACAGAGTTGTGGCTGGGATAACAAACTGTGCAGTCTATTTGGACGATGTAGTGATCTTTAGTAAGTCCTGGAAAGATCACATGGTACAGTTGGCAGAGCTCTTTGAACGACTACGAGAAGCAAAACTGGTGATAAACTTAAATAAAACTGAATTCGCGAAAGCAGAGGTGATGCTCTTGGGACATAACATCAGTCAAGGAAGGTTGGCCCCACGTAACGCAAAGACGAAGGCCATCGAGGAACTTCCACGACCATCCTCGAAGAAAGAGGTGCTTCGAATCTTAGGATTCAGCGGATTCTATCGGAAGTCTGTTCCAAACTTCAGCAGTGTAGTGGCACCGTTACCCGAAATGGTGAAGAAGAACAAAGTTTCGGTGCCAGGAGGCATTCAACCATTTGAAAGCAATATTAACCACCAAACCAGTTTTAGCTACACCAAACTTTTCGAAACTTTTTGAAGTCACCATCGATGCTAGTGACATAGGAGTTGGGGCTGTACTCCTACAGGACGATGAGGATGGGATTGAACTGCCGGTTGGTTACTTTTCAAAGAAGATCAACATCCACCAGAGGAAACACTCCACAATCGAAGAGGAAACGATCGAGTTTGGTCCTGGCCTCACAGCATTTTAATGTGTACGTCACCAACAATGTGTCAGAGACGGTGGTGTACACGGATCACAATCCGCTTACATTCTTAGAAAGCTTTAAAGACAAGAATATGAGACTATTTTGTTGGAGTCTTATGTTACAAACTTTTAATTTAAAAATCATACATGTTGCAGATCGTAACAATTTAATCTCAGGTGCGTTACCGTGTATTTAACTGATAGAGTTTTAGATGAGATTTGTATTTATTTAATGTTATATATAGGTATATGGGAAGAAGCTAAGGTGAACTTATAATAAAGTTTATCTGTATGTTAGGGTAAAGTGTTTTAAAAAAATGAGCCATCTTTTCATTCTGATAGTTCATTTTTTCTTAAGGGGGAGGTGTTATGAAGATATGGGTGTACTGTACCTTTAAGAGAGTTAAAAGCTAGCAGTATTCTCAATAAGACACAATGTAACATGTGCTCCATGTTACATTGGAGTTACTGGAGTTGCTGGTTGCCTGGAAATGACAAAACAGATTATACCCCGAAAAATACCAAACTCCAATCCTGTTTGAATTGAGTATATTGACAATTGACAATTGCCAACCAGTGACACAATCCGATTCTCTGGGGGTATAAGACTGGGGAAAACGTGAACAGTTGAGAGGAGAATTGCGAAGCTACCAGCATGTAAAGACTGTCTGTAAAAAGGCTCTCTTGAGAGGTACCTTTATCAAAGCAGAATCCCCAAGAAGAAGTAGAGAAGACAGGAATACAGAGAAACGGAAAGCCGCCTGGTTTTGAGATAAGAAGTGTTGTTTTGTAAATCTTTATCGGGGTTTTATTGGACTAGTATTGTAGAAGGGGAAGGTAAAAGATAGGTTGGAGGAATGAGTTGTAAATAGTTGTTAGTTAATCATTCTCTCTTGTACTTTAAGAATTAAAGTTGTTAATTTTTACTTTAAATAGTTCTTGGCCTCTCGAATTTTCACAGATTACTGCATGGGATAAATCTTTTCTGTGTTGTGGGCTTTAAATTAGCAGAGAGTTTACCCCATGTCATAACAATGCATTGTTACATCTAGACAAATCCAATGTTGTCTTTACCAGTCTCTCATCTCTGAAGTTTCATCCTATCCAAATCTTTACTGAGAATATTCTGTCCTTTTTCACATCCTGCAGCTTTCCCAGCCTTTTTTTTATTGTTCATTCACTGGACATGGGCATCACTGGCTAGGCCAGCAGTTATTACCCATCCCTAATCGTCCAGAGGGCAGTTACGAGTCAATCACATTGATGTGGCTCTGGAGTGATATGTAGGCCAGACTTAGTAAGTACAGATTTCATTCCGAAAGGATATTAGTAAAACAGATTTTCTTTTCTCCTGACAATTGTCAGTGTTTTCATGGTTATCATTAGAAGATTATTTCTAGATTATTATTGAATTAAAATGTCACCATGTGCCATGGCATGATTTGAAACCAGGTTCCCAGAATATAATCTGGATCTCTGGATTAAAGGTCTAACAATAATATCACTCGGCTAACATCTATCCATTGTCTATCTTGCTGACATATATTGACTTCTGATCCCTTAATGCCTGAAATTTGAAATCTGAAATTATTGTTCTCACATATAAATTAAATACTTAATTATATAAAAGAACGGTGGCACAGTGGTTAACACTGCTGCCTCACAGCGCCAGAGACCCGGGTTCAATTCCTGCCTCAGGCGACTGACTGTGTGGTGTTTGCAGATTCTCCCCGTGTCTGCGTGGGTTTCCTCCGAGTGCTCCGGTTTCCTCCCACAGTCCAAAGATGTGCAGGGTCAGGTGAATTGGCCATACTAAATTGCCCGTAGTGTTAGGTAAGGGGTAAATGTAGGGGAATGGGTGGGTTGTGCTTCGGCGGGTCGGTGTGGACTTGTTGGGCCGAAGGGCCTGTTTCCACACTGTAATGTAATCTAAAATCTAATCTAAACTGTTTCTCTCTGTAACGACATAAATTGCTCCACTTGGTCTCTCTCACTACCAAACCTTTCTTCTTCTGACCTCCTGTGCATCACCCCCTTCCTTCATTTGTAGTGTGCTTTTAGTTGTTTAGTGCCTACACTCTGGAATTCCACACCTAAACACTTGTTTTTCTCCAGTCCCCTCTTCTCTGAAATCCTCAGTGTCAGCCATAGCTCATTTGGCAATGTCTTATCTCTGAGGCAGATGCTCTGGGTCTGAGTCAAGACCAATATTTCAGTGCAGTACTGCGAAAATGCTGCTCTCTCAGAGATGCTGCCTTTCAGATGCTGAGCTACTCTTTCTCAATGAATGTAAACAGGTCCATTGTTCAGCTTTGATGAAGAATAGCACTGTTATCCCCTGCTCTATGGCCAATAATTATCCTTCTATAAGTGTCGACCAAATCACACAATGTGGTGTTTAGCATATTGTTATGTGTGGGATGCACCTGTGTGCAAATTGGGTGGTTCATTTTCTACATTGCAACAGATACAATAATTCAAAATACACCTACTTAGCTGTAAAATGGTCATTTAACAGGCATTATTAATCCAAGTTTTTAAAATTTGTGCCCATTGCAAAGTAGCAAAATCTGGATCTGTGCTGAGTTATGAGGAGAGGTGCTGACTGCACTGAAATAGGTGCCTCCCAGAGAAGAAGGTGTGGGAGAAAGATCTGTAAGAGAGACCCAGTCGTATGGGGAGCTGCAATGTTCATTGAAACACTGATACAAGAAGAAAATTCCATCCATCTATCCTGTTTAATAGAAGAATGACACACAGGACAGAAAATCAAATGAAACGGAGGACGAAGAGGAAGAAACTATTTCAAAGGACTGTACGGGATTTAATTTGATGAGTGAACAAGGCTAATCAGTAATTCCTCGCTTTTGCTTTCTAACTCCTTTCAATTGAGTAATTAACGTCTTGAATTGTCTGTTGCTTTGGCGTGATTAGAATCTCATTCTACATCAACTATTTCAAACTATTCCTCTTCTCACTGACAATTTGAACTCTGGTTTGGCACAGTATCCTTCAAACTGCTAACAATCTCGTTATTTGTAGATTCAGAGCAAGTGGATCAAGGCAACCACATTATACTTCGGAACCCTAGCAGTGATCAGAAAGAGAAAATCTTTCTGTTCTTTGTCTCGACTGGCAGTGTCCCGTGAGCTGAAATGTTCTGTTACGGGGCACTGACAAGACTTTTATATCATAAATCATGTTCTTGTGACATTTTGGTTGAATATATAGAGTAGCTGTGATAACTTCATTTACAGCTAAACACAGTAACTGGAAAAGAAGGATAAAGAAATAATATAAATCAAACAATCAGGGGAAACCCTGGTGTGATGAGAAGCCAATCGACAGACTGTTGGAGACAAGAGGACCAATTATGACATATTTGCCTTTCCGCTTACATACAAGAGAGGTGGAACTTGAGAGAAATGCTTCATTGTCATGGTAACCATTGGAGTAGACAAAGCAGTACAAACTGTGATCTCTGATGGTTGAGGCTCAGAACTGCTGAATCAGTCTTGGCAAATGTAGGAGGGAACTGTCAACTTCCATCCATATTATTTATGGCCCACAGAGCTAAGCCTATCTCAATACTATTTAGATGAATATGGGTAAGGCAACAAAAAATAATTATCCTGCTATAAATGATATGTTTTGGCAGCATCAAACAAAAATGTTGGGACACTCTTCTGCAAATCAGGTTAACCCATAGTGTCCTGTGAATGAATTCAGACACCCTTTTGTTGTTGGGCTGTAGCTAAGTTTATTCACGTATCCCAGCCCATTCCTATTTATTGTGGGAAAAGTCAGAGAATGGGAAGGATGCAGAGTTGAAACTTTATTGCTGGAACAGCACAGCAGGTCAGGCAGCATCCAGCATCTGCAGACCTCACTTTCTCCTCGAAGGATGCAGACCACAAACCCTCATCTGACAAGTTGTATTTCAGCGAAATAACACATTTTAAAATGTTACTTCCATCTGCGAAATGGGACAAGGAAGGAAGAAGAAAAGTTCTTAAAAAATCAGATATTAAGTCACTGTCTTTGGTTTTGGTAAATTTTGTAGATCTGGAATCATGGCACAGCGATGAGATGTTAATACAGTACAAGTCAGCTTTGCAGTAAGTCTGCCAACTCAACTGGACCACAACCCAGCTGCAGCTGAAAGATGGTGACAGTCAGAGGTTCTTTGAGCTTGCGCGCGTCAGTCTGACAGGGTTGCAAAGGCAGCTTTGGATGTGCTATTTCAATTAGGGGTTAACCTTATGAAGCTTGCATTGTTGAAATAATCAAATGGATTACCAAGCAGCTGAAAAGCTGATAGCATTGAAATCATGGAATAAAGGTGGAGGAAATAAATAGGCATAGAATGAGTCCTTTAATCTTCAGAACATAAGTAAAACAAATTCAAATATATGAAAGCATGAAATGGGACTATTTGGCTGCTTGACATTAAATAAGATCTTGGCTAAGATCACATAAGGTGGAGATGCTGGTGTTGGACTGGGGTGGACAAGGTCAGAAGTTACACAACAACAGGTTATAGTCCAATCAGCTTATTTCAAATAAACCTGTAAAACAGTATGGCCCAAGAACAGGCCCTTCGGCCCATCATGTCTGTGCTGACCATGATGCCATCCTAAACCAATCCCATCTGTCTGTATATGTTCTCTTTTCCTTTAAATGCCAGGCCAGGAACCAATGACGTTGAGTATAAGGGCAAGGTGAGCAGAAAATGGTGTCAGTAAGATGGAGGATGCAAGGCTGAAAACCAGTTAGGATTCTATTGGAATTGCTGAGTCCAGAGGTAAGAAACAGATGACCTGAGATAAGAACATATATTTTTGCATATGTTACAGTGCCTATATTTTGCAGAATTATAAAATAGTTATAATACAGAAGGGAGCCACTTGACTTGTCAAATCTGTTCTGAATCTACTCCCTGGCTTTCCTTATGGTCTTGTGCATTCTACCTTTTCAAACATCGATCTAATTTCCTTCAAATACCTTGATAGAACCTTCTGCCATCATATACTCAGGCAGTCTATTCAAGATAATTTATTCCAGATTCCAGTCTAATCCAGATATTAATCCCAAACAATTTGCTGCTCGGAAATGTTTTCCCTCTAACGTTCCCATTGCTTCCTTTGCCAGTTACACCTGTGGTCTCCTCATCTCAATCATTCTACCAATAGGAACAGTTTTTTCCCAACCACTCTGTCCAGACCCCTCAATTTGGAATATCTCTATAAAATCTCCTCTCAACCTTCTCTTAGAACATATAACACAGAACGTGGAACAGGCCCTTTGGTCCACCATATCTGGGCTGACCATAGCCACTCTAAACTAAACCCATCTGCCTGCACATGGTCCATATCCCTTTATTCCCTGGCTACCCATGTGTCTGGCTAAATGTCCCTTAAACATTATGATCATATATTCTTCTATCACCTCCTCTGGCAACATGTTCCAGGCACCTACCACCCTCTATGTAAAAATCTTTACTTGCACATCTCCTTTAAACTTTCTCAAGCTCACCTTTAGACTTATAACTCCTAGTATTTATAGCTCCAGGAAAAAAAACCTCTGACTATCCACCCAATCAATGCCTCTCATAATGTTATATACTTCGATCAGGTGGCTCTTCAGCCTCCGATGCTCTGGCAAAAACAATACAAATTTATCCAGCCTCTGCTTATAGATAATACACTCCAATCCAGGCAATATCCTGGTAAACCTCCCTCTCCAAAACCTCCCTATGCTTTCTATATTGTGGCAACCAGAACTGCACACAATACTCCAAATGTGGCCTAACTGAAGTTTTATACAGCTGCAACATGACGTGCCAACCTTTATGCTCAATGCCTGAACTGCTGGAGGTAAGCATGCTGGACACCATCTTTACCACCTTGTCCATTTGTGTTGTCACTTTCAGAGAGTCATGGACTTAGACCCCAAGATCCCTCTGTATGTCAATGTTCCTAGGGGTCCTGCAATTTACTCTTTTGCATTTTGGGAAGTCAAATACATTACCTTATACTTTTCTGGATTAAACTGCCATTTCTCCGCCCAACTTTCCACCAATCTATATCCTACTGCATCTTTTGATAGTCGTACTCATTATCCCCAACTCCACCAAATTTCTTGTCATCTGCAAAGTTACTAATCAAATCACCTGCATTTTCATATGAGTCATTTATATATATTACAAACAACAGAGGTTCTATCACTGATTCTTGCAGAACACTATTGGTGTTCATTCAGAAAAACATCCCTCCACAACTATCCTCTGTCTGTTATGATCAAGCCAATTTTGTATCCAATTTGCCAACTTATCATGGATCCCATGTGACTTAATCTTCTAGACCAGCCTAAAGTCCATGTAGAAAAAATTTAACTGCCCTACCCTCAATCATCTTTGTCACTTCCTCAAAACACTCAATCAGGTTTGAAGAAGACTTCTTTGTGAAATGCACTTTCAATCTCTCCAATAGATCAATGTTCCTGAAGTTCCTCATTGCCAGGACCATTAAATGGATGCAATATTTGAAAAAAAGGTGTAATCTTTTGAAAATGAGTTGGAGATTTAGAATGGTCATCAATCAATACAAATCTATTCACGCAGCAGGGCCAGAAAACAACTTTGACAGGTTTGCAATCCAACAGAGCAATATAACCCAAGAGGCAGTGACAATCTGTTAATTTCAGTGTTCTATTTCTGAAAGAGTGTTCAAGTTTTTTTTTTAAATGATCCAAGTGTAATCTGTGTCTGGACAACACTTGGAAAGAAAATAATTGACAAATTGACACATTTTTCTTCAGTGTTCTGACACTTGCCTTCCGAATGCTGCAATTTTAGATGCAGCATCCAGACATTTAATCGATCCTTGCCCATGGCCAAACTGCCAACCTGACATCTTTCTTTCTGGGTCAATCATGCCCTATTCATTTTAAACACTAAATTGAACCAATTTATTAAAATGATGATTGCACATACTTGCAGGATGCTACACTGTCTCAGCTTGCAAAATTTTCATATTCCAAATCTTATTGCCAGTTAACTAAAGCTTAGTCTTTAATCAGCATCCTGTGCCAATAAAATGTTAAGGGCATTCAGACACTGTCCTTCTGAAATCTGACCCTGCTTTCCCAGAGACCTAACTCTATCATCACCCAGGGACATCCAGACAGAACAGGAACAAAGAAGGTGAAAATGATGGATTATTTTTGTTTAATTGGCTATGTGGCCATTCGACTTTCAGGTCATTAGAAACCTGACAACTGAGCTATATCCTGATGACCAGACTAGTAGATTCCTCCCTAAAACCACATGGATCCTTCTTCCCTCAGTTAGAGAGCAGGCAACAAGAAGTATTCTAGCAGTGATACCCAGACTCATATTTATCACTGTAACTTTCACACAGTTCAATATTGTGTGCCTCTAAACTGTGCATCAGTTAATTTGTATATGCCTGAGGCTGATACATCATATGTGATGAACATGTTGGACAACTCTGTATTAAAGCAATCTAACTTTAAATTAATTGAATCCAGAGTGATAGATGAATATCGTATTAAGGATCCCAGTATGAATACCTGCCTTCAACTGTAGCTTTGTTTTGGCAAAACTGTTGACCTTGCTCGTGTTTCCCACTTGTAAACTAATGCAGACCAATTGTTAATCTCACTGGACATGTATCAACTATATTCTGAGGATAGTCCTCCTTTCTCAAACATACTTCCATTTAGAAAAACTGGCAATAAAGAACATTCTACCCTTTTCTCTCTCTCTCTGTTGAAGTCTTCATAAATTTTTTTAGTGCAGAATAAGAGACAAGCAATCTGTTCCTATGTTTGTGACATGACAGGGGTTAAATTGGTTAGCCCTGGCGATTAATCTCCGCCCATTGAGTGGAATGTAGGCACCATGCCAACTTTGTGTTGCCTGCTAATTATAATGAGTTCTGTATGCAGCCAGTGCTCCCCCCACACAGTTCATTGGTTGCATGCATAGCAGGGGGCCCCAACATCATTATGAACGGGCACTACTTAAAACTAGCCGTCTCTGCTTAAAGCTAACTGAAATTACTCAAAGAGTTATGCATTGAGGCTGGAGCAGGCACTGGGAGTCATTCTGTGACTGAATTAGTCATGGAATGAAGAGAAGAATGGCTGACCATGAGAACACAGGCCCTGAGGTTTTCAGACAGTGCACTAGGGGTTTGGTGAAAAGGAGGAAAGATATCCTTTCTCCTCCTGGGGGAGGGGTGCAAGGTACGTTTTATTAAATTAGTGTATGGGACTTGATCATTGCTGGCTAGGGCAGTTTTCATTGCTTGCCCCTTATTGTCTTTGGGGCGGTGTTTATCTTCAGAACTATCACACTCCTGATACAGGTACTTCCACACTGCTGTTAACTTCCAGGAGCTGATGCAGAAACTGTGAAAACAACAATAACTGCCAGGTTACAATAGGTGTGTGTATGTGTGTGTGTGTAAGTGGAATTTGCAGATTATCATATTCCCATGTGCCCGCTATCTCAGAATTGGAAGTAACAGTGACTTAAAAAAATACAAATATAAGACATTTATTGCATGACTGTTGTCTAGTCTTTGTCACTTATTTAAATGATTCCATACGATTGTTGAGCCTTGAGGCAGCAGGGAGTGCAGACCTGAACTAGATGGAACCGAGGAGGCAGGAGAATAGCTTCCATCCTAAGGTCGGAAGTGGAGATGTTTGCTGATGTTCAGCATCATTCACAGCTCCCTCAGATTCAGCCTTTGATCTTCAGCTAAACATCTTCCAAGGCAGCCTTCGAGTTACACAAAAACACAGAATCACCGAGCAGGAACTGATAGCCAAGTTTCCTACCCATGAAGATGGCCTCATTCCTTGATCTTGGATTCATGTCGCACTATCTGTGACCTCACCGTACTGGTCTGTATCTGTAAAATCTTCCTCACTGTCCTGTTTTGACACCATCACCTTGATAACCTGTAATGATCTCTCTACCTCAGTTAGTTTGTATAGTTTTGGATTACTTGCTACTTTGGTTAGACACTCAGTAAGTGCCTCTTATATCTATCATGTTATTCCAGCCATTTGGTTTGTCTCCAACATAATCTTATTTTTAGTTTTTGTAATTATCTCTCTGCCTTAATTGATTAGATCATAGGTCACCCCTTCACTTGCTGTTCAGCTGTTAATACTTGATTCAAGTTTATTTACAAGTTCGCTAATGACACCACCATAGTCAGTCAAATCTCAGATGGCAACAAAACAGACTACAGATGGGAGGTGGAAGACCTGGAAAAATGGTGCAGTGAGAACAACCTAGCTCTCAATGCCGGCAAAACCAAGGAACTCATTATTAACTTTCGGCGGGATGTTACTCATGCCCCCTTACATATTAACAGCACAGAGGTGGAACGAGTGGAGAGTGTCAAGCTCCTGGGAGTGGTCATCCACAACAAGCTTTCTTGGACTCTTCATGTGGACGCACTGGTTACAAAGGCCCAACAACATCTCTTCTTCCTCAGGCAGCTGAGGAAATTTGGCGTGATGGTGAATACCCTTGCCAATTTTTATAGATGCGTTATCGAGAGCATTTTGTCTGGATGTATCACTGGCTGGTATGGCAAATGTACCATTCTAGATTGGAGACAGTTACAGAGAGTGGTGAACTCGGCCTGGACAATCACAAAGGCCAACCTCCCATCTATAGAATCCATCTACCAGGCCCCTTGTCAAGGAAAGGCCGCCAGCATTCTCAAAGATCCATCCCACCCTGGCAATGTTTTTCTATAGCCTCTACCATTGGGGAGAAGGTACAGAAGCTTGAACACATGCACCAGCCGGTTTCACAACAGTTTCTACCCTACTGTTAGAATACTGAATGGACTCAGAAACTCTTAACATTCGCCTGTACCTGTGTTTTTGTTTTGCTGCTGTTTACCTATTATTTACTATCTATGCTACTTAACTCTGTGATCTACCTGTATTGCTCACAAGACAAAGCTTTTCACTGTGCCTCGGTACACGTGACAATAAATTCAATTCAATCCAACTCAGTTATTCACATCATCTGAGACTTTTGATCACCTGCAGAGACTTATTATTCACCTTGATGATACTGCACTCACACCATTTGTTTGATCTTTTGATTTCTCTGCCAATAAATTCTGTCCCTGTATGCTTTCACCTGATGAAGGAGCAGCGCTCCAAAAGCTTGTGATTTCAAATAAACCTGTTGGACTATAATCCGGTGTCATGTGACTTCTGACTTTGTCCACCCCAGTCCAACACCGGCAGCTCCACATCATCATTTAGAAAGGTATGGATTAACCAAGGATTATCAGCATCGTTTTGTGAAGAGAAGGTTATGTCTGACAATAATAAAAGCAAAATATTGCGTACACTGAAAATCTGAAATGAAAATCCAAGATGCTGGAGAAGCTCAGCAGGTGTGGCAGTATTTGTGGAGAGGGAAAGCAGAGATAATGTTTGAGTCCTGTATAACTCTTCATCATGTTTCAGCAACTTGACTGCTTTTCTCTTGAGATAGCAGCAAGGGGGATTGAGACAAGTTGCAAGTTTGACTGAGTCAACGTAGATTTTAGCAACAAGCCAGAAAACTAACAGCTGATGGAATCCAAGGGAAAGTGGAAATTTGGATCTAAAGTTGGCTCAGGAACAGGAAGCAGAGATAATAATTGTTTTGAGACAGCGAAGCTGTTTATAATGGGTTTCACAGCATTCAGGACTGGGCACTTGCTGTTTGCGGTATGTATCAATGAATTTAACTGGCGTTTACAAAATGATAAAAATGTGCACATGATACTGTCCAGCATGCAGCCAATTGTGGTAGGAAGATGCTGTTGAATGCAAACAGACATCAATTAAATTGGCCAGGAGAACAGGCAAGTGTTAACCAGAATTCAATTGCAAGAAGTGTGCATTAGGGACTTAGGGAGAACAAGTGAGGTAAGGAAATAGGTAATAAATGGGAGGATTTGAGAAGTGAAGAGGAACAGAGATACATTAGAGCATGTGTTAGAAATCCCTGAGGGGAGGTGGACAGGTCGAGAAGACGGTAGGAAGTCAGAATAATATCTTGTGCCTCAAGTAATGAAGGAGAGTCGAGCCGAGAGGTTATGCTAGAATGGCATGAAACACTAGTTAAGCCACAGTTAGTACATACAGCTTTGGTTACTGCATGACAGGAAGTATATAACATCACTTAAGAGGTTATAGAGCACTAGATGTTGCCAAACCTCCTGGTTTAGTGACAAAGAAAGGTTGGTTGGGATGATGTTCTCTTTGGAACTGAAGTGGCTGAGGGGAAACTTAAAAGAGTGTCTGTAAATTTATGAGAGACTCAGATACAGTCAATTGTAAAAACCTATTCTCCTTCACAGCAAAGTCAATAACCAGAGACTTTACATTGAATACAAACTGGAGAATGGTTGGAAGGGAATAGAAACATTATTTTCACCTAGAGGGCAGTGAAAGTCCTGAAGGGCGAGAGAGACAGAAACCCTCAGCATATTTATCAAGAATTTGGATATACATTTCAAGTGCTATATTCCAAAGGGACTACAACCCAAGAGCTGGAGAATGGAATGTGACTGGCCCAAATATGATATAGATTTCTAAGATGCTAACAAGAACTGTTAATCATTTCCTTCTGTTTTGAAATCCGTGCTTTTTATAGTATTCTAGTTACCAGGTTGCTTTTGAGTGAAAACTCCATCAATCTTTCCTGATAATGAAGCTATCCATCCATAGATGATCAGGGCTTGTTCAAGATCCCAATTTGAGTACAGGAACATTAACAATCCCACATCCTCTGGCACGAGTTTTTCTATCATCTCAGAGTATGATTTTTAAAAAAGTGAATAGGCCCTAACATTTATTATTCTCTTCTTGGTACTCTCTCCCTCTCCTTTGTTATGTCATTCAACCGAACATAGAACACAATAACTCAATTTTCTGGACTCAGTCAGAACAGATGGCACTTTATACCCCACCCCTAATTATCAAGCCCAGATAACTGCAACTTTTCCTCTTGGAATACCCCTGTTCTAGGATGAGGATCCTGGACTTCTTCCTTGAAGGTTTTGCTTCTGTTATCATGTGTATTAAGTACATGGTACTGGTTGGCTTCCTTCACACATTCCTTTTTTCTTGCAACTTTGATTTCTATTACAGAATCACAGAGTCATTGAGCATGGAAACAGGCCCTTCAGCCCAACTTGTCTATGCCAACCAGGATTCCTAAACTGAACTGGTTCCATTCTCCTGTATTTGGCCCATATCCCTCGAAACCTTTCCTATCCATGTACCTGTCCAAAATGTCTTTTCAGTGTTGTAATTGTACTCATCACTACCACTTCCTCTGGTAGTTTATTCCATGTATGCACCACTCACTGTGTGAAAACGTTGCCCCTCAGGTCCCTAAGCCTATGTCTTCTAGGCTTGGATTCCTTTACCTGGAGAAAAGACCTTGGCTATTCACCCTATCCTCAGGATTTATAATGTCCTCAGCCTCCTATGCTCTAGGGAAAAATGTTCCGGCCTATCCAACCTCTCCTTATAACTCAAACCTTCCAGCCTCAGTAACTTCCTTGTAAACCATTTTGCATCCTTTCCAGTTTATTGACATCCTTCCTTATAGGAGGGTGACCAGAATTGTACTCATTACTCTAAATATGACCATGTTAATGTCTTGTACAGCTCTGATTGATGAAGGCAAGCATGCCAAATGCCTTATTCACCACTCTGTCTGTGACACCACTTTCAAGGAATTATGTATCTGCACCCCTATATTTTTCTGCTCAACAATATTCCCTGGGGCCCTACTGTTAACTGTGTTACAGTGAATTAATTGAGAAAGTTCTCCCAGCTATATCTCACAGTTGGGCTCTAAGTTTGAAATTGACAGCCTCCAAGCAAAGCTATTTCCTTCAGTTCCACTGTCCATAAATCTCCACATATACAGTCTCAATGCATGATGATCAAATTCTGTATGCTAATTCTAGAACTTAATTAAAAAAAATGTTTTGGGCGATATTTAGTAGACAAAGTTTTACCAATTAATGGATCTGTATATTCAGTGAACTATTTATGGTTAAAATGGAGCATGTATTGTAGGAGAAAGTGAGGGCTGCAGGTGCTGGAGATCAGAGCTGAAAATGTATTGCTGGAAAAGTGCAGCAGGTCATCTTCCTGAAGAAGGACTCATGCCCAAAATGTCGATTCTCCTGTTCCTTGGATGCTGCCTGACCTGCTAGCCCATATTACTAGTGCACCACGTGTAGTTTTGGTTTAAACCGCATCCACAATGCCACAACATTCTTCTGCTGTAGGCCTCATCAGGTGTCATTATGGATAGGTGTTGGGACATGAGCTGGAGGTCGGCACTAAAAGAAAGTCAGGAGGTTAGTCAGCTGCTGTGACTTGAACACTGCTACTGTCAACATAAACATCCCATCGAATGCCCTTGCTTAACCTGTACACCTGAACGTGTGCTCAATAGCAGGAGGGATTCCTCCTCACAGTGGTGCTATTTAAAGAATGTATCAAACACTTTCATGATTTAAAAGCAAAATACTGAGCCTGCTAGAGATCTGGAAAGAAAACAAGAAATGCTGGGAAAGTTTGTCTGGCAGTGTATGGGTAGACAGAAGCAGACTGACTGCTGCATATCCAATATGACTATTCTTTACAAGTGAAGCTGGTTGGAAAATAAAATGGTTTTTATGCTGCTGAGAGAAGGCGGAGGAAGAACAAGTGGCACAGATGAAAATGTACTCAATGAGCGAAAGGAAAAGGGAATGCTAATGGTAACAGATTATAAATATAGATTCAAGTGAAGTGTTAATAACAGAAATAAGTCTGTGCTGATTTCTGATTTATTTTTACTGGCCATTGCTGACTTAGAAGTATTTGAAGGTTTCCACTACTATTGAAAACTGGGGAAATCTAAACAAATGGTCTGCATGTGGTGAAGACTTTGATTCTAACTTCAGGAATCTGCTCAAATTTTTAGTACAATTGTTTCCAGCCCCATTCATCTGCAGCATGAGAGAGAGAGAGAGAGAAAGAAAGAGAGACAGGGAGAGAGAGAGAAAGAGAGACAGTGTGAGAAAGTGAGAGAGAATGAGTAGAGGTAATACAGAGAATGACAAACTACTGAATGAGAGGACAGTGTTTGGAGAACTGTGAATGTACTCAATGGTTTGCAACAGTTATGTGACCTTTATCACTGCTGTATTGTGTTGGCTTGTGGCAGTCAATAAATACATCACTTAAAATATGATGTCAGAAGTGTAAAGTTGAGATCAAGTGAAATTTTCAGAGCAATAAGAGAGTGAGCGACTATGAAAAAGAAATGAAGATGAATTGAAACGCTGCAAATGTGAAGTGCTGGGTCAGTAAAAATGACCATGAATCTTCTACCATACTCCAGGTCCTATCATGACATGGGTTGCTTTCAGCAAAGCCAACAATTTTCAGCCATTCATCGTCTCCATTATTACCTTCCCAGCTTTTCTTCTGCCCCGGCTTACTATCAGCCATCCCTTTGTCTGCCTACCATTTCTCTCTCTCTCTCTCTCTCCTAGGCTCTGTCTTCAGGTATTTGCTCACTCCATTCCCCATTCCCCACCTCTTGTCATCAACACAACACCTCTAGGAAAGAAAATTATATATCAGTTCTGAAGAAGGATCACTAGACTCAAAATGTTAAGTCCAATCTCTCTCCACAGATGCTGCCAGACTGGCTGAGTTTTTTCAGAAATGTCTGTTTTTGTTAAAAAAAAATTTAATTGTATGCTGCTGTGAACATAAAACGAGATTGGAGACAGAATTTAAGTTTGTTCTAATCATGTGGAAAAACAGTGAAGTCGTTACAGAACTAATTAGAAAGAGTGAGCAAATACAAGTAGCAACCCTGCTCTCACCGCTGGGGAAAGAATGTGACAAGTTGTATTGTGCCCTAAACTTCACTGAGGAGCAGAGAATCAGAAGGCTGTGAGTTTGACACTTTGAAAGTTTGTTCTATTTATGTTCTGACTGGACAGCATGGGCTGAACTTCCCAATTTCCATTGAAATTGGAATATGAAATTCACTGGACCTGACCCCAGTCATGGCATGGACTGATTATTTTCATACAATCATCCACTCTTCACCACATCTATTATGTAACTGCGTTCTTTCTTGGAGAATCATGGAACTGAAGAGATGGAAGTCCTTACCATCCCTGGGACCTTCCAGCCATATTCAGAGCCAGGTTACACACACCAGTTCAGACATGACAAGCCAGGAGTAGCCACTCATTCAATGGTGGTTAAGCCTCTACATTCAGCATATGGCCCAGAAGCCATGGACCTGAAGATCTTAGTGGACAGAGAGAGAAAGTGAATTCTTTTTCCAGTTGACCACAGAGGTGGCCATATCAGCAAACACAGCCAGTCTGGACACAGATTGTAGTCAGTGCTGTTTCCCAAATGAAAAGTAAGACCTAACAAGAAGGTCAATGATTTTCTACACTCCATAAGGGTAAATGCTGCCATCTCTCACTGCTGGCTCACACTGACAGGGCCAGCACTCTGTCTAACTCTGGCACTGCTCACTCATCTCACTAAGTGTCATGGACCACATCCCTCACTGCCACATACATCATCACTGACTCAGTGGCTCTCACCCACCTCATCGTCCCATCCTACTGACAGCTCCTGTTCTCTGAGCTTCCTCCTCACTCACTGGGAACACCTCATTATCTCTGCGTCACCACTAACTACTCTTCCATAATACTCAACCTTTATCATTCTGTGCTTCACAGCATGACCATTAACACCAGCGCAAGCTCATGATTCATCTGCACAAGCTTTTATCCCTCTTACATAACAAATTCACTATCTTCTTTCTCAAAGATGGAAAAGTTGCCGAGAGTCTGCAGTGCTGGTCTCATTCTGGACATTCACTGAGTGCTGCTATTACCTGCATGATTTAAGGTAGGGAAACAGTGATGCATGAGCAAGGCTTTCACCTGCAGCCTCAGCAGTTCCCAGGCTGTCACCTCAGCAGATAATCTTTCCACATTAGACGGTGTTGAACACTTTGCTGACACACTATCGGGAGCTGTTTGAGGAAAAACTGCCTCATATCTCTGGCCCTCAAGCCTGCGGGGAATCAGGTCTAGACTCAGTACCTGGCAGAAGTGGAGCCTCAGCTCTCGGACATTAATGACTTTGTCATAGACTGGGGAACATCAGGGAGTTTTGTCAGATTGAATGATGAAGGCTGAACCAACATTGTCAGTGCCATTCTGCCTCCAGTTTGAGCGTATCGGGCTCTCCACTGACTCGGCCAGCATGCTCAGTACCTACCAGGTGTATGCATTCACTTACCTTGCTTTGCTTTAGCCACTAATGGCCAGCAGCAGTGATAATGTGAGAGCGGATGAGAGACATGGGCCTCACTCCAGTGATCTCATCCTCTGGGGGACACATGGTGGTGCCAGGAGGCACACAAAGGGATGGGGAATGACATCCAGAAACCCCATGTGCTTCTTTGCAGGACATTCTGAAAGGTGCCCAGTCTGTCAACCCCACCACCACCATCAACACCTCACCCCCAACCCCTCCCCTACCCCCACCTCCCCGCCACCCCTCCCCCTGCCCCCACCTTTGATCACAAAACCTGCAGAAGTTCAAGCCAAGGAGGGAGAGTCTGTATCGAGGCGCAGACTCTTGGTCATCTGCAAAGCTCTTGGTCTGGGAGAACTAAGGGATGATCACAAAAGTCTTCAAGCCAACAGCACCACCCTAGCTGCCAAAGTCAGGATTGCACTGGGAGGCAGGGTAGGAAGGAAGGAGAAAGTGAGGACTGCAGATGCTGGAGATCAGAGTCGAGAGCATGGTGCTGGAAAAGCACAGCAGGTCAGGCAGCATCCGAGAAGCAAGAGAATCAACATTTCGGGCCAGAGCCTGATGAAGAGTAGGAAGGAAGCTTACTGAGGGAACTCAAGTGACACAATTGAAATATCCTTTAAATAGCAGTTCACTTTGTAGATATATCATCACTCATACTCTTAAAACAATGCAACCCTTGAGGATGATGATGAGGATGATGAGGACGATGATAACAATGATGCAAGGGTCAAAAGGAAATTTCTCAGGATAAATGAAAGACTTCACTATTCAGTGCCGTGTGATATCTTGATGAAGGGCTGAAGCACTACCTAACAACAATGCCCTGCCTTATAATGTAGACGTAGCACACGGTAATGTAGACCTACTACACGGTAAGTCATGAAAGAGGGATAGCCTGAAAATAGCACACAAGCGATCACATGCACACTGACATGTATTCAGCAACAAAAACGGTTAAGGACTGCTAAAATAATAATGTAAAAATATCTTCTGCACTGGGCCAGACTGCTTACCACATTATCAACAGGAAGACAAATGAAGTCTGACTGCGGCTCATCCATCCAGGAAGCCAGGATCAGTGAGGTTCCCTCACAGTGTTGTATTCATCCTCAAATGATTATTGTCATTCCCACATTGAGTCTACACCCAGGTCAGAACCCTTCCCCCATGATGAGATAATCTGTGCAATATTTCCATATACCTGTCTTGGCCAATATCACTTAATACCTTTACTTAACATACTGTGGGTCGGGAGTGTAGTGCTGGAAAAACACAGCAGGTCAGGCAGCATCTGAGGACCAGGAGAGTCGACGTTTCAGGCATAAGCCCTTCATTTCCTGACGCTTGGATGCTGCCTGACCTGCTCTGCTTTTCCAGCACCACACTCTCGACTCTGATCTCCAGCATCTGCAGCCCTCACTTTAAAATGAGCAACTGATCCAGTATCCACTGCCATTTGTGGAAGAGATTTCTAAGTCTCTACCTTCATTTTGTGTTGAAGTGATTCCTAAGATAATTTGGACATTGATGGAGTGTGAGCCTTTTCTGTTGATGCACTCTGCAGGTTGGTGATTGGACACTGCCAAAGAAATGTGGGTGCAGTTGGATGTGCTCTGCACCCAGGCAAAGAAGATGGAGAATCTCACTGCCTGGGCTATGATCTCCCTGTCATACGAGAGGGATTGGAAGAGCTGAGATCTCGAGAAAAGGGATATCAATACAGTCTCGAGTACACTTATGGCTTATGGATTGGGAGATACCACATAGGTTCCCAGTGACTCCATGAAATGAGCCTCTGGCATAAAAGTTCAGGGCAACTGTGTCTTTGACAGTCAGGGCAGCTGTTAGGACGGGATTGCCATTCACTCTCATTAAGCACAAGTTCTGCTCCACTTGGTGACATCGTTCAGGGAAGATGGGCTGGGACATCCTTAATCTGCACCCGCTGTGTCTTTCAAACCCTTAAAGACAATGACAACGAGGCTTGGAGACTTGGGGATTCATTGTAGGCCATAGGACCATTAAATATAGCAGCAGCATTAGGCTGTTTTGTCCATCGCCCCTGCTCTGCCATTTGATCATGGCTGATAAGCAGCACAGGGGAGGTGGCAGGCTAGTGGTATTACCACTAGACTCTTAATCCAGAGACGTAGGCAATGTTTTTGGGACCTGGGTTCAAATTCAGACTTGGCAGTTGGTGGATTTTGAATTCAATAAAAACCTGGAATTAAGGGTCTAAACAGGCAGTACAGTGGCTCAGTGGTTAGCACTACTGCCTCACAGCACCAGGGGCCAGGTTTGATTCAACTCTCTATCTCGAGCAACTGTGTGTGGAATTTGCATATTCCCTCTGTGTCTGCATGGTCTTCTGCTGGGTGCTCTGGTTTCCTCCCGCAGTCCAAACCTGTGCAAGTTAGATGGATTGGCCATGCTAAATTGCCAGGTAGAGTCTAGAGAGGTATAGGTTAGGTGGATTAGCCATGGGAAGCACAGGGTTAGAGTGGGATGGGATGCTTTTCGAATGAGGATGTATGGGGACTTGAAGTGAAATGTTGAAGGGCTGGAGTAGTGTGAGAGTTGGTTCAAGAGGTGGCATAATGATGTGGTAATGTTGGTAATTGTCCATTGCTGACTTGCATGGATGAAGGGTCAAGGAAGATAGTGGTCCATGGAACATGCAGGAACATTGCCCTGGAACATTAGCCTGGGATTTGGGTTATCTGTCCAGGAACATTAGCACTACGCCACCATCTCCTCTGTCTGCCAAAATAAAAGGAGTCAGCTGTTTTTATACAAAAAGTAACAATAATAAGAACTTTCAAAGGAATTTGGATAACTCCTTTGATCAGGAATATTTATTGGGTTACAGACAAAAGGACATCAGAAATCTGCAGTGGGGCAATAATTAAATGGTCCCTTTTCATGCTATAACATTCTACAGTAATTGGAAAATTCAAATAACTGTTAAAACAGCTGGTGGTACATAAGGAGGAATTGGCAGCAATGACCTTGGAATTCTCAGGATTCTGAGAGCACTGGCTTGGAAGAACTGGACCATTTGACAATATCCTCAAGACCAGGAGGATCTATAGGTCATATCTTGACCAGAACAATTGGGAATCTTAATCAGTGGTTCAATCCTAAATGACTAACTGACGTCATAATTGGTGAGAAGGGATTACTACACAATATTGAAGATGAGGAATCTTGGTTTTCATGGTAAGTCGAGTTGAGGGAAGAGTAAGACTAAGATTTGAGCCCACAGAGTAGTATCAGTGCTGATTTGGTGAACTTAAAGTAATTTATTGTTTCAGCAAATGTGTGAGCAGGTTAATCCCCAAGCAGAATTACACTGATACACAATGAGATCACAGACATTAATTTCCAGGTAAATTTCTGATCACGGATCATTGCATTCAGGTCTGTTCATTTCAGTTTAGAATCAAACAGATATTTGGCCCTGATGATTGTCATTGTTGACCGTCCTCACAGATCAGCAGTTCACTGTTATTGGTTAGACTTTTGTTCATTCAGCTATGCTCCTCACTTGCTGGGTCAGGGTCATTTCCCTGCTGATCCTGTATTAATTCAAACAGTCATCAGTTTGAAATAAAATTAACCCTTTAATTAATTTTTAAGAATATTCTGTCAAACAAATGCTCACACACTTAAAGCTGGTTGGAGTTATACTTAGCACAAACTTTATGGTTGTTGGGCGTCGGTCACCTTCACTCCAGAACATCTCTGTAGGAGGTCCTCAGCACAGAATTTATCAACAACCAGTTCAGAGATGTTAATGCCCACCTCTGGAACAGGTAGAATTTGAACCTAGACCTCCTGGGTCAGACGTAGGAGCACAAGAGCAGCAGGAGTCCCTCAGGGTAGTGTCCTCGGCCCAACCATCGTCAGCTGCTGCATTAATGACCTTCCCTCCATCAGAAGGTCAGAAGTGGGGATGTTCGCTGATGACTGGATAATGTTCAGCACCATTTGTAACTCCTCAGATATTAAAGCAGTCCATGTCCAAATGCAGCAAAATGTGGACAATAGTCAGGCTTATGTTGATAAGTGGCAAGTAGCATTTGCAGCACAGAAGTGCCAAGCAATGCCAATCTTCAATAAGAGAGAATCTAACCAACATCTCTTGATATTCAATGGCATTACCATCACTGAATCCCCAATAACAACACCCTGGGACTTACCATGCACCAGAAACTGAACTGAACTATTCATTTATACACTGAGGCCACAAGAACAGGTCAGAGCTAAATATCTAAAGAAATAATTCACCTATTGACTCCCAAAAACTTGTCTGTCATCTACACAGCACAAGTCAGGGTCCATTTCCCTGGATGAGTTAAGTTCCAAAACACTCCTGACATCCTCAGGACAATGCAGCTGGCATGACTGACACCACATCCACAAATGTCCATTCCCTATGTCACCAATTCTAAGTAGCAGCACTGTGTACAAATCTACAAGATGCACTGCAGTAATTCACCAAGGCTCCTGAGACAGCACCTCCCAAACCCTCAGCCATTACCATCTAGAATGACAAGGGCAACAGATAATTGAAAACATTTGCAAATTACTCTTCCAGCAACTCAGAATCTGGATGTGGAAATATATCACCATTCCTTCAGTGTCGCTGGGTCAAAATCCCAGAACTCCCTCCCCAACAGCATTGTGGGTCTACCTAGAGCATGTGGACTGCAGACTTTCAAGATGGCAGCTCATGACTATCTTCTAAAGGGCAACTAGGGACAGGCCAATAATGCTGCCCAGCCAATGATGCCCACACTCCATGAATGAATAAAGTAAAATGTAGAGGGACAATCTCTACTGACTTATTTCATGCATGGAATTAAGAATTTTCTGAAAGAAACAATATAGCCTCATGTGGAAAATTTTATTCAAAATGATAGATTGAAGGTGAGTCAAACATGAATCTATTAGATTCTGCTTCATTGGAAATGATTGTAAGAGTGCAGCTGTACAGCAATGTAACTTTTACAGACTCAGTTCATGCAAATGACTTTGTTCAAACTTTCCCCATTGTGTTCATGAAGGGTGTGAAGTGGGCAGGTTTACACTTCACCTCCATAGCTGTCAGTTCCAATTACACTGGGTATTTGGTGGTTACTCAACAACTGTTGAGTGGGAATAAATAAGCACTTTAGGCAGCCTACATCTCCAAAGTGGAGATACACTTTGCATCTGCTTCGTTCTCAACAATTCAACCTTCAGACATACTACAGTCAATATCAGTTTGGCAAGGACTCCAATAATCCCCTCCCTTATCCCTCTAAATGTCCAGACAATCCCACAGAAATTGCTGTAGAGAGATGTGGCTTAGGGAGCTGTTGCCAGTGCATGGCAGATGTTTGCTGAGATTTAGAGGGTGGAGGTAGTTGAGCAGCATTACTGCTAGAAGCTGGCAGCATGGTTGCATACATTCAATGGTTTACTCTTCACTGATAAAGCAGGAACCCACCCATAACCTCATCTCTCTGCATCCAGTCCTGGGCCACTTGCAGCCCCAGCAATAACACTCATTGAAATTGCAAACTATTTTGTGTTGCTTTTTTGCTCTTCACCGGCATTTTAATTTTACAAAGGGATTTTTAGTCAGCAGAATTTGAAGTGCTGTGCTCCCACTCTAAGCTCACAGAGTAAAGGAAGGTTCTCTGATCTCTGTAACAGCTGCTTATACAGTTGGCAAGTGATCAGCTCTACAGCACTGTTGAAAATTAGAATTTCAATTAAAATGTTTGTAAGTGGAGTGGGTGCAGACTGTGCAAGCAGCTGTTACAGTAACCAGCTAAAAGGTAAGGCCACAAGAGGCCGGACATTGACAGTTTAAAATGTACCACCATGCAGACAAAATGATCGAACATTGGGCTGCAGGGCAAAATGTATAACATTTGTATTATTGTTCATTAGTTTTATGGCTAGTGCTCAACTGCAAAGGAAGGAGAAATGAAGGAGGGTAAAAAGGAGAGTCATTCCAACAAGGATCTCACAAAAAATATATTCACAGCAGACTGTCCCATCACCACTACACAGTACCGCAATAGGGATGATCCTCAAGATTCATTGTATAAACTCACCAAAGCTTATCCTGAATCCGAGGCCTCCACCACTTAATGGATAAAGGCAGCTGAGATATGGGAACACTGTCCCCTGAAAGTTCCCCTACAAGTCACATGTTGTGCTGATTTGAAAACATTTGATCAGAACGTTGCCTCTCTACAATCTTCTCAAAAGACAACGTCAACAACACACACATCCCATGAACAAAAAGTATATGGTTTAAATTATCACTACCTATCTGATTTTTGAAATAATTTAGGAACTTAAAATCACTTGGTTTTCATTTAGTAACTTTTTTTCTCATTCTCATTTCCTTCTTCCATTTGCCCGCTCAGAGCTAACCATTTATCCCCAGCAGAACATAGACTGTGATCTATTCTTCTCAATTGCCTCATGGAATGTGGGCACAAATGGCAAGGCAGGATTTATCATCCATCCCTAAGTTCCCTTGAACAAGATTGCTGGGTCTTTTCAGAGGGCAACTGGGATTCAATCACATTACCAAGGGTCTAGGATAGCAGATTTTCATCTCGAGAAAGATGAAACAGATGAGTATTTATGGAAATCAATAATGTTGACATAATATTATTTCAGATTTTTAGTGAATACAAATTTCAGCATGCCTCCAGAAGATCAGTCTGAACTCTGAATTATGATTTGAATGACATTATTATCATGCCACTGCCCTCCCAAAGGCACTATGTGTCTTTGTACTTTGTTTGTGTGAGTAATAAGGGAAGCAAATTTGCTTCTTTTCGTTATTAAATTTTATTTTGATTGTGTGGGAAGGAATTATTTTGGAAATATTCTCAACAAGTTGAGATCAATTATCTAACCAAAATTGTGTGTGTTGGGTGCACACACACTTCTGGACTGATCTCATGTTGATATGTGACCATGGTGCTATGAACATTTGATCTTTGGGACTTGTTCGTAGACAATGGAAAATTCAAGGACCATCCTTTGTGATTTTGGTACCTTGATGTAGAAAGTCATGTTTAATCTATTGGCCAATAAGAGGGAGCAAGCAGACAGCTAGATCAACCATGAAAAGATCTCCAGCAGGAAGTCTAACAGAGAAGGAGGACCTTCCTTTGGAATAAGAAACAAATCACAGGTTCTCAAAATGACTACACAATGATAGGAAGGGATGACTCAGAATAACACTGCCTGCATCATCCAGTAACATGAAAGCAATTCACAACAAGAATGAATGACATTACCCAGTGGAGAATGCATCATAATATATCATCATAGTTCTAATTATGTCCGATAATTACAATTACATCCACCTCACATGGTGTGGAATTATTTTCATTGCTTACCATTCAAACCCATAATGAATCAACAGCCTTTATATGGAGTATTCCTTCATTTCACCACCAAATACTCACTGTGACCAAATCATTCTTTCATCTAAAGTCATTGCATTTTCAGGTACAAATGATTTCAGCTGCTCCAGCCAGGAGGATATTTGTGTTTGATGCACTTACTAGCTGGCAGCATGAGAGTCCCACCACAGGCACAGATGGTAGTCCTTTCTCAGGAAGGCAATCACAGGATTGCTATATCAATGATCATATCTATATCCGTGTTAGGTCAAACTCATCCCTGCAATTGGTTCAGGGAGAGGAACGTGCATCGGGTCTTCTCCAGGACCCAGTTTCTTGGAGTAGCATGTTGCTGGTTACTCTGTGGGTTACCAAAGAGATTCCTTTCTCCAATCATTGTGTAAATTGCCCTGTAGTCAGGGCTCTCCAAAAACATAAACCCAAAGACCCCTGGCCATTTCGATGAATCAGATCTACTCTGGCTGAAACACCAATCGATTGTGAGATGATTATAGGGTGCACAAAGTAATAATTGAAAGAATTGTCCTTCAAGTCCTTGGGAGGGCTGAGGGATGAATGAGGTTTCAGAAACAAGGGGCAAGATCATGGTTTGACCAAAATGACATGAATTTAAAACCTGACTGCAATCCAATATTGGTCAAAGAGGATAGGAGCAATGGAAGGATGGTATTTGATGCAGGATGGGAAATATGGAGGGTGTGTTTTGGCTGAGCTGAAGTTTGCAGTGAGTGATGATGGGAGAGATAGTAAACTCAGGAGGTAACCAAAGCAAGAAAATTGATTTTTTTTTTTAAGATGAGCTGAGGCAGACGTTACTCGAGGTAAAATATTGGTGGATTTCTTCACGGCAGAGATAGAGGATTGGAAACTCATGATTAACCAGGCATTTC
Organism: Chiloscyllium plagiosum; assembly: GCF_004010195.1. Lineage (NCBI taxonomy): Eukaryota > Metazoa > Chordata > Chondrichthyes > Orectolobiformes > Hemiscylliidae > Chiloscyllium > Chiloscyllium plagiosum. The sequence goes on along the minus strand of NC_057712.1, from coordinate 2,212,865 downwards.
AAATTGCAAATATGCCAGCTCAACAGGTGTGGCATTAGGGTTAGAAACATAAAAAAATGGGTGTAGGGATAGGCCATTCGGTCTTCTGAGTCTGCCCCACCATTTAATATGACCATGGCTGATAATGCAATCTCAGTAACCCATTCCCACCCTCTCTTCCTACCCCTTGATCCCTTTAGCCGCAAGGGTCATGTCCATCTCCCTCTTGAATCTATCTAATCAACTGGCTCCAACAGCTTCCTGTGGGAGAGAATTCCACAGGTTCACAACTCTGAGTGAAGACATTCTGCCTCAGCTCAGTCCAGAATGGCTTACTCCTTATTCTTAGACAGTGACCCCTAGTCCTGGACTTTGCCAACATTGGGAATATTCTTCCTGCATCAAGCTAGGCCAGTTCCATCAGGATTTTATATGTTTCTGTGAGACCACCCTCATTTTTCTAAATTGCAATGGGGTCATGGGTTAGATCAGTGTCATTGTGGGTCCTGCTGAAAGCCGGGAGCTCTCTCTCAATTTGGCAAATCTAAAGAACTAATCATTGACTTCAGAAAGAAAGGAGGAGAACATGGGAGCTGAGGCTGTGAGGGTGGAGAGTGTCAATTCCTAGGAGTGACAACAACCTGTCCTGGACATCTCACATAGATGCAATGGTCAAGAAGGCACAACAATGCCTCTTCTTCCTCAGGCGGTTCAGGAAATTCAGCATGTCTATAAGGACCCTCACCAACTTCTACAGATGCACCAAAGAAAACATATTGTCCGGGTGCATAATGGCCTAGTACGGCAACTGCTCTGCCAAGGACTGTAAGAAACTACAGAGGGTTGTGTGCACAGCCCAGAACATCCCAGAAGCTACCCTCCCATCCATGGACTTCATTTTCATGGCTCAATGCCACAGAAAGGCTGCCAACATCATCAAAGACCCCTCCCACTCCGGTAATGATCTCCTACAACTTCCTCAATCAGGCATAACATACAGAAGCCTGAACACACGCACCAGCAGGTTCAGGAACAGCTTCTTCCCGGCCGTATTTAGATTGATGAATGGACTGTCTAACTTCAAATAATACCGATCTTGCTAACACTGATCGTGTCTAGCGTACGCCCTGTGCTATGTAACCTGCATGCCTCTGTCTAACTCATTGCAATCAGTCCATCCCTGACTACTGTGATCAGCCTGTACTGCTTGTAAACAAAGCTTTGGTACACATGACAATAAAACAATCAACAAACCCAGTTGATGTAATCTTTTCTCATCCATCAGTCCTGCCATCCCGGGAATCAGTTTGATTATGATGGTTAGTCTGGGACTGTGTAAATAACAGCTCTCAATAACAAGAAACTGACCCTTCAGTCCAACTCATCCATGCCGACCAGATATCCGAAACTGATCTAGCCCCACTTGCCAGCATTTGGCCCATATCCCTCCAAACCCTTCCTATTCATACACACATCCAGATGCCTTTTAATGTGGCAATTGTACCAACCTCCACCACTTCCTCTGGCAGCTCATTCCATACACACACCACCTTCTGCATAAACAGGTTACTCTTCAGGTTCCTCTTAGGTCTTTCCCTTTAAACCTATGTCCTATATGTAAATAATTTGTATGTAAATTTAGGAGGCATTGTCAGTAAATTTGCAGATGACACCAAAATTAAGGTGCAGAGGACAATGAAGAGGATTAAGTCAGAGTACACCAGGACCTGGATCAGATGGACCAATGGATCAAAGAGTGGCAGATGGAGTTTAATTTAGTTAAATGTGAGGTGCTGCATTTTGGTAAGGCAAACCAAGGCAGGGCTTGTATAGTTAAAGATAGGCCCTGAGGGGTGTGTTGCTGAATAAAGAGATTGAGAGGTGCAGGTGCATAGTTCCTTAAAGGCAGAATCACAGTTAAGTAGAATGGTGAAGAAAGCATTTAGCACACTTATCATCATTGGTCAGTACATTGAGTGTTGGAATGTGACATCAAATTGCAACTGTACAAGATATTAGTTAGGCCATTATTGGAATACTGCATTCAATACTGGTGTCCCTGCTATAGGAAAGATGTTGTTAAACTTGAAAGCATTCAGAAAAGATTTACAAGGATGCTGCTGGGGTAGGAGGCTATAGGGAGAACTTGAGGCTACAGATCAAAAGTTAATGACATTACATGTGTTTCTTGAGATGCCAAACTGCTTCAGGATTGAAAATTAAGTCTGAAGCTGAACAAGTTAACACATTAAATTTATTTAATTGGGATAATAACAGATGGTGGAGATTGTAAGACTGGACATTAATGAGAGCACAAATACATTCAAAAAAGTCGTAAACACGCTGAACAACTATTTCAAGGAAGGATTAATAAGATCTTGGAAAGGGTCAAATTCAACAAAAGGATACAGAAGTTGGATGAGCTAGGAGATGCTTTCATTCATGACCTTTCCACGTTGGTTAAAAGGATGTGAGTATGGAGAACTAAAAAAGGTGCATAACCATATTGTAGTGGTATTACTGATGACTCCCAATACAAAAGAGACCTCAGCTTGGGAAAATCAATGCAGCTGACAAGACAAACAGATCCATAATCAGAAGGAAGTGAGACAGAAGTGAAGAAAAACCTTAATTTTGGAAACCTCCAGCGAGCAGACAGTTCCTTCAGCGCAGGAATGGGAAAACAGCACCAGGGAAAAAAGTACAATTGGGAAGGAAAGAGCGAGCCACCATAAACCTCTGCCAGAGGGCCAGTAGTTGTCTGAACATCACAACAGTTTGAATCATCATAAAACTAAATGAACCAACATAAAAACAGAGGCCAGAATGGAAGATTGGAATTGGTGGTATACAGTTTGTGGAGAAGTTAAAGATAGTGGCTTTGGTCTTATCACTGCACAACTTGAAGAAAGTACAATTCATTGAAGATGAGAATTCATACAAATAGACTGAAATGGTGGTTGCACTGGAGGCCAGCAGGGGAAACGATGATGAGGTAGAGCTAGATGTTGCCAGCTGCATGGAGAGAGGATTGCAGAAATCAGGAAATAGCAATTAGGTAATGCAATGCTTGGCTTTAAATGCCTGTAGGAGGAAGAGAAAACTGAAACACCATTTATATTGGATTAAAGAAAGACAAGCTCTTCCAAGCCACTGATGAAATCCAGCAGGTTTGTTTTGGGACCGTGAGGCCATGTGTCAGGAGATAGCAACACCATCATCAGTCATCAACACGACTAAAACAGTTTGAGAAAGTTGGGTTTTATACAGCTTCAAGGTTCTGGGAAAGTATTTGATTAGAAGATTGAGTAATGAGCTATGCTGTGGGTGGGTGCCAAACATCATGCACTCAACAACTCCTCTCAAAATGTAATGCAAGGCACAGGGTAAATGCTGATGTAAATATGCATTTTTTTGATGATCATCTTACTGGTTGAAGAATGACACGAATAATTCCATGACTACAACTCCAGTTAAAGGATTAACGCATTTTAATTGTTCACACCTACTGATGCGATGGTGTCACTCTTTTGAAAGTAAAATAAAACATGTCAACAGTACTTGCACAAAGTCTGGGACTCACGACAGCTTCCGATTTGGTCATTGTGATTTGGTCATTGTGATTACTTTGTTTGGTCTTTCAGAATAAAAGAAATTTCAGAGACTGGAACTGAATCGATTTACCCTTGCCTCAAAATACCAGACAGATACAGCATTCACAAACATAACTCAGGAAAATATTCCAAACACAGGCTGATAACTTTGACTTGGTAAATTAAGTATTAGTAATAAAGGAGTAGGACTACAGCCAAATGTACAAACACAGAGGATAGGGGATATAGTTTGAACATGAAGCAGTCCCTTCTCTTTACTGATGCTGACTGGCCTGCTGAAAGTTTTCAGGATTTAACACTTTGTATTATACGGATAAAATTGAATTCTTCCATTCAGTCTTATTTATAAAAATCTAACCTATTGTACATCTCAGCCTCACATTTACACATTTCTCAGTCTCAATGTATATAATGATTAGATATTTTACTGCCTGTATACATTGCTGCTGCATCCCATGCAATTACAGTAGCAAGCTCTGTACGCACTTGCACTTTGCTCTGTTCGATTCAATCACTATTATCATGGTATTGCTTTACAGTTGCTTTAAAAATCCACAGGCTCCAAACTGGTGGGCTACAAGGCTGAGAATTCTGGGTCAGTGTTTTTATGGCAGCCACTAGCCTGTCCATTGGAGCAAGTTAAATGTGGGTGTTTCAGAACAAATCCAGAAGTGATGGGGAGTCCTGCATCGTCACAAAGTCACTAATGGCTGAGACCATGGGATCAACTTCTAGCTGGGGCTGGGAGGTTGCCTGGTTTCTGGCAGGTTCCCAGAATGCCAAGCCAGCTCATCAAACTTTTTTACTGACTCTAATCTAGATAGAAAACCCCGTGAGGTGTAATTCACTGAGCCACAGGATGGAGCGTGTCAAGGCCTTGCTGGTATAAGTAGCTTTGTGTTTCTTCCTCCATAGAATTGGACATTGAGCTCCATGTCTCTGAAATCAGCCTCTGTCAGCTCATTGGGTCCCACTAGCAGGTGTATAAGGGAGGGAATTAGTTTTGGGAAAAGGGGAATATGCTCAAGGTAAGAATATGTTCTCACTGCTATCAATGAGTGAGCAGTGCAGCACAATAAACTCACTCAGTCGGCTGGACATAGAGCTCTCAGAGACCAACTACAGCATCCTTCCCTTCAATGGGATAAGGAGCCTGATTTCCACTACCTAAAACAGTCTTTGCCCTCTCAGCATGGCTAGGAGGCAGTTTTTCTGAACAACAAAAACTTCAGACCCTTGTTTCAATTTCCTTGTGGGCTTGCTCCACTTTCCCTGAAACCTACTCCAGCCCCTACATTCCTTGGAGATCACCACACATTCCAATCTTGTCCTAAAGTAAAAACAAAATACACATATCAATGCTAGAGATCGGAACTTAAAACAAAGTGATGCAGAAACTCAGCAAGTCAGGCAGCATCTTTGGAGAGAGAAAGCAGCGTCCAACCGACTCTTATTTGGAATTGAAGGGAGATGGAAATTAGGCTGTCGAAGTAAGTGAGGGTGCTGGGGATGGAAGCAAAGGAACAAGTGGAATTGATTGTAAAGGTGCTCAAGGAAAAGGCAAAGGGACTGCTAATGTAGTAGAAAAGAAGACATGTTAATGATAGGGTATTGATAGCAGAAAATAAATAAGCTATAGTGAGAGCAAACCCATACCTAGTTCTGCAACGTTAGCATGAGATCAAGATGGTGAGTTATTATGGTAGGCAGCTGGGAGGTCAAGGTGATTGTTGTGAACAGAGTGGAGGTGGGGTTTTGACGGGCGATTATCTAATCACTAATTGTTCTCAATGATATTGAAGAGCCACACTGTGAGCAGCAAATACAGTAGACTAGATTAAAACTAATATGAGGCTGCTTCACCTGGAAGGTGCATTTGGCAGGACTTGGACAGTGAGGAGGGAGAGAATAAAAAGGGAAAAATTGTTATACATTCTGTGATTGTATGGGAAGGTGCCATGGGGTCAGGGAAGAGGCATTAGACACGACAGAAGACTGGATTACAGTAAGGAATGACTGGTGCAGAATGCTGATGAGAGAGGAGGTGGAAAAATACCTAAAGAACTGTGGTTGCTGGAAATCAAAAACAAAAATCAAAAATTGCTGGAAAAGCTCAGAAAGTCTGCCAGCATCTGAGGAGAGAAAGCAGAGTTAACATTTCAGGTCTAGTGACCTCTCCTCAGAAAGGAAGGGGAAGATGTTTTTGGTGGTGGCATCCCTGTTGGAGATTGTGCAAATGGCAGATGATGATCCTTTGAGTAAAGAGGCTGGTGGGGTGACAGGTGAACACAAAGCGAACCCTATCATTGTATGGATGGGAGACTGAAGGGGACAATACCCAAGTACAGAAAATGAGTTGGACACAGTTCTGTCCTCTTGTACATCCTGAGGTCTGCAGTCTGACCTTCAGCTGCTTCCAACTTGCTCTGCTATGGTTTCCCTACTTCCCCTTACCCATTTAAGCTGCTCTTTTAGGGTTACCTCTTTGGTCATATAGCCAAACACCTCATGGTTCAGTATCAGACCTTGACCACACTTTGGGATACTTTACAGTGTGGAAGACACTGCATAAACTATCCCAGCAACATTCACTGCTGTCACTCTGTGTCAGTGATGGAAGTATTATCTACAAGTAACATTGCAGTAATTCATCCCCAGGCTCCTTTGACAGCACTTTCTGAAACCAAAGCCTCTACTCTCAAGATGGACCAGGACAGCAGATACATGGGAATGTATTCTGAATGGAAACGGGTACAGAATGATTTCTGGAAGTTTAACAAGCCTGGAGAGCCATCCCATCAACCTCTAAATGCAAACAATGGCCTCTGGAGGATTAAGTGAAGCCCACATACAACTTGGATATCATCTAACTTCTGTGAATGTTTTACATAAAATTTGAGTAGTGATGAGAATGTAGAAGTACACAATGTAGAAGTACACCGTGGGCGGCACGGTGGCACAGTGGTTAGCACTGCTGCCTCACAGCGCCAGAGATCCGGGTTCAATTCCCGCCTCAGGCGACTGACTGTGTGGAGTTTGCACATTCTCCCCGTGTCTGCGTGGGTTTCCTCCGGGTGCTCCGGTTTCCTCCCACAGTCCAAAGATGTGCAGGTCAGGTGAATTGGCCATGCTAAATTGTCCCTAGTGTTAGGTAAGGGGTAAATGTAGGGGTATGGGTGGGTTGTGCTTCGGCGGGTCGGTATGGACTTGTTGGGCCGAAGGGCCTGTTTCCACACTGTAATGTAATCTAATCTAATCTAATCTAATCTAATCATTTCAAGGGGTCCTCTTGATTTTGAAGGATAAAATACATTTTCCTTTACTTCACATAGAATACTGAACTAGTATGTCATTAACTTACTGTGGGCTTTCATCTAAAATCCCCCTGTATATCATTTTAAAACAGTACATTTGTTTATAAACAGGACAAGGGAATTTAATATTATTATGTTAACAATATCTGGCATGTCACTAGTACATTGTGTTACAAGTTGGAAACATTTCAAACATACCAAAATTACTAAAGTGATGTTCAAATTAGCCTGGAATTAACTTGTCACCTTCAAAATCACCAAATCTCAATATTCAATATTACTAATTGTTGTTAGTTCACAAAAACTATACTTTCAAAATAGGAATCAAACATAACCTTAGCTCCTCAATCTGATGTTATGCATACCGGAGATAGAATATTGTGGGTTTCAGCCCCACGGTGAAAATGGAGTATTCCAAGTTAAAACTCTGCTGCAACATGAAGGGTGTGCATGATTATCAGAAATGCCATTTTTGGTTGATGCTTTCTGAAATAGTGCTGATATATTTTCTAATTTAATCAATGATTTATGACATGCATTTCAAACCAATAAATTCCTGTCCATTAAACAGTTTATAGCAATTCTTTGAAAAACATTATTCCCAGTTAACGTTCTGCAATTTTAATGTGAATTAAATGGATAACGATTGGACTTTGCTGTGACAACAGAACAAAATATTGACCTTCATTCATAGCACCCAGTCCTTGGAGAGACAAACTATCACCTTCAATTTGAAATTATCCTCCTTCGTGTTGTGTGGTACTATTGCCGTGCTAATGGGGCAGACTTTAATCAGATCAAGCAACTCAAGACTGGGCATCCATGAAGTGCTGTGGGTCATCAAAAGCAGCAGAATTCTACTCCAGCACAATCTGTAACCTCGTATCCCCCATTCAACCATTACCATAAAGCCAGGGGATCAACCCTGGTTCAATGGAGAGTGCAGGAGGGCATGCCAGGAGCAGTATAAGACAGACCTGAAGATGAGGTGTCAACCTGGTGAAACTACCAAACAAAACTACAGAGGAACCTCAATTATCCCACATTTGATTATCTGAATATTGGATTTTCTGGCAAGATCGCAAGGTCTCAAGGCTTGGCTAAACTATGTTATCTGGCATTCGATTATCCGGAATTCAATTAACTGAATGAAATACTCCCTGCCCGTGTCCTTTGGATAATCGAGGCTCCTCTGTACTTGAATGCCAAACAGCAAAAGAAGCAAGTGATAGACAGAGCTCAGCGATCCCACAACCAATGGATCAGATCTAAGCTCTGCAGTCCTGTCAGACAGTTGTAAATGGTGGTGGACAATTAAGCAAATTGAGGAGGCTCTACAAATATCCCCATGCTCAATGATGGAGGAGACCAGCATTTCCTCATCACCCCTCCCCCCACCTTATCCCAGATCTAACCTTTCAACTCAGCACCACCCTCTTGAACTGTCTTACCTGTCCATCTTCCTTCCCACCTATCCGCGCTACCCTCCACTCTGCCTTCCCACCTATCCGCGCTACCCTCCACGGGAAACTCCTTTCAACGCAAAGAGTATCAGAAATAAGGTGGGTGAACTTAAGGCGTGGATCAGTACCTGGGACTACGATGTTGTGGCCATCACGGAAACGTGGATAGTAGAGGGACAGGAATGGTTGTTGGAGGTTCCTGGTTACAGATGTTTCAGTAAGATTAGGGAGGGTTGTAAAAAAGGAGGGGGGGGTGGCATTGTTAATTAGAAATGGTATAACGGCTGCAGAAAGG
>NC_057712.1:2189433-2199809 GCF_004010195.1 Chiloscyllium plagiosum | reverse complement strand
CAATAAGCTTCTATCTGCAATTTGAGAGGGAGAGGGTACAGTCGGAAGTGACAGCATTTCTGTTGAATAAAGGGAATTATGGAGCTATGAGGGAGGAGCTGGCCAAAGTTCAATTGTGCAATACCTTAGCAGGGATGACCGTGGAGGAACAATGGCGGATATTTCTGTGTATAATGCAGAAGTTGCAGGATCAGTTCATTCCTAAAAGGAAGAAAGATCCCAGGAGGAGGCATGGGCGGCCGTGGCTGACGAGGGAAGTTAAGAAACATATAAAGTTAAAAGAGAAAAGGGAGAACATAGCAAAGATAATTAGGAAAACTGAGGACTGGGAAGCTTTTAAAGAGCAACAGAGGATTACTAAGAAGGAAATACGCAGAGGAAAAATGAGATATGAAGGTTAACTGGCCAATAATGAGTGGTGGGGGCATGGAATGCGCTGCCTGTGGTAGTGGTAGAGTCAGAATCTTTGGTGACCTTTAAGCGGCAATTGGATAGGTACATGGATGGGTGCTTAAGCCAGGACAAATGTTCGGCACAACATCGTGGGCCGAAGGGCCTGTTCTGTGCTGTATTGTTCTATGTTTATGTTCTATCAGCACAAAAGGCTGAAGCATTTACTAGAATTATCAGCCAGAAGTGCCAAGTGGATGATCCATCTCCAGTGTACACAGCATTTCAGATACTTGTCTTCAGCCAAATCAACTCACTCCATGTGATGTGGAGAAAGAGTTGGAGACAATGGATACTGCAAAGGCTATGGACCCTGACAACATTTCTGGCAAAAGTACTGAAGACTTGTGCTTCAGAACTGGTTGCTCCCCTAGTCAGGCTGTTCCAGTACAGTTACAGCACTGACAATGTGAAAAATTACCCAGGTATATTCATACAGAGAGGACAAACAAAACCAGACAATTACCACCCCAGTTTGGTTTGATCATCAATAAAGCGATGGAAGATGCTATCAAGCAGCACCTGCTCAGCAATAACCTGCTCAGTGATTCCACCAGGTGTGCTCAGCTCCTGACATCATTACAGCCTTAGGTCAAACATAGACAAAGGAGCTGAATTCCAGAGGGGAGGGGAGAGGGACAGCCTTTGATATCAAGGCAGCATTCGACCGAGTGTGGCATCAAGGAGCCCTGGCAAAACTGGAATCAATGGGTATCAGGGGGCAAACTCTCTACTGGTTAGAGTCGTATCTGGAATATTCCCCACTTGCCTGGATCAGTGCAGCTGCAGCAAAACTGAAGAATATGCACTGCAGAAATTCACCAAAGATCCTCAGACAGCACCTTCCAAAACCACAACTACTTCCATCTAGGACAATGGCAGCAGATACCATCCCCTGCAAGTTTCCCTCCAAGCTACTCACTGTCTTGGAAATATATTGATATTCCTTCATTGTTGTTGGGTTAAATACCTGGAATTCCCTCCCTCAGGGCATTGTGGGTCAGCCTAAGCACATGGACTGCAGCGGTTCAAGAAGGCAGCTCACCCCCACCTTCTCAAGGGCAACTGGGGACGGGCAATAAATGCTAGCTAGCCAGCGACTCCTATGAATGAATGAAAACTATAATTATGTCTCTGTAACTGGGAGGAAGTGAGGACTGCAATTGTACAATAAACTATGTTTGATTTGTTATTCTTATAATCAGTCGGGGTTTGCATTTTGCTCCACGTTTTTTTCTTCCACATTTTTGTTCTATGCTGATAGTCCTGTCAGGTAATTCCGCAGCCTTTCAGTATCTTATACCAGCAGCAATTATTAATAACCAATCCCTTGACTGGTACTGAATAATCTTTGATCAAACTAGACACATGACCATTTTTCCACATTTAAGTTTTAGCAATCTATGGAAATCGTAGCCAAGCCAGAAGTTATCCTAACTCAATACCATTACTGCCATTTCAGTTGGAGATGGAGGAGCCACTAGAAAGCACGCAGGAGACTAATTGCCATGCCAACTGCACTCCAAGACCAGTGACACAACTGGCCTTAATATTGCAGTAGCACGCCAGGTGGCACTTTTAACCATTACGCTAATGAAACAGGTGTGCTTTATCTTAATCTCAATGTCCAAGTTCAAAAATATAGAGTAGGAACTTTGAATTATTGCCAACCTGTATTTAAATGAAACAAGCCCTAAGCAATATAATTATGTTGAAGTTCATGATTGAAAGTGCCTTACTTATATCAAATGTTAATTTTAGTGCCATCTGATCTTTAATTTTAAGTAATTGTCAGAGAGTTCTAACTTTCCAACTGGAATGGTTAAATATTAACTACCCAGATTATTGCTGGTGAATTGGCCATGAAACAGGTGCATAGTTGCCTGTAGTTGAGTGGTTTGCAGCACTTTCACTGTATTATGTATCTTTGTCAGAGGTAGCTGCCTACTGAGCACCAAAAGCAACATGACATAAAACAGAGCTCCGTGTTCTGACAACAAGATAAATTACAACAAACCACATCCAATGACTCTGGCGATAAACAAGCAAATAATTGGACTATTATATATCAAACAACTCAGCCCCACTCAAGTGGCTAAAGACAATTATATACACATTAGCATCTAAGAGAGATGTGAAGAGTTGGACAGTAGAGCAAACTAATCTCATATCACTCTGTTCAGTTTCACCATGCCACAGGTATCTACCTGACAACATGACAGATTCTCCAACCATCTCTCTCCACAACAAACAGCAGTTCCTGAGCTTCCTCCAAACATCAGTTACTGAAAGAGTCAGCAAAACCATCATCAAGGGACACTGATTTACCGATTACCACTTTGGGTTCTGTCAGTGTCGTACAAATCCAGACTTAAACGTCAGCTTTGTTTTAGACTTGGACCAAAATGAACACCAGAGGATACTCAGAGCTGCTGTCCACATCAAGGCATTACCCAATCAGCAGCCTGGATCAGAGGATAAAGGATTGCCCAATAACTGTGATCAGACCTGTTTCATCTTGTGCTCTAAGTCAATGCTGCAGTCTCCACAATGCTGCTGTCTGTGTCTGAACATAAACTCCCTGAGGCTTCCTGATTTTATCTCCAAGTAAAGCTCTTCAAGTCCTCACATAAACTGACACTCCTTCATTGACACTGAACACAGCATGTTAGCAAATGTAACTGTCTAGTATAGTGTTGAATATCACTCGCTTCACATGTTCATTCAAGACTGGTTCCTTCTCTTCCCAATGTCAGAGTCACGATATCAGTTACATAATGGTTTATATAAATCTCATTATACAACCACTTGATGTCCAAAGATTATTGTGGATGTCTTACCACAGGGCATCTCTTTCAGTGGTATCTTAGGAAATTTTTCTTCATTAATGAGCTTTCTTCCATTACATCAGGTGTTGGGCTATTCACGGAAGGTGTATTTGGCTCCATTCAGAACTCTCCAGCTAATGATGTGAGCTGCCCGTGTTGGACTGGGTTGGACAAAGACAAACATCACACAGCACTAGTTGGGTTTATTTGAAATCACCAGCTTTCGGGGCGCTGGCCCTTTATCAGGTGCTAGTGAATGAGAGAGGGAATTGTTCTTCTCTCACTAGCACCTGATAAAGGACCAGCACCCCGAAAGCTAGTGATTTCAAATAAACCCGTTGCACTATAACCTGATGTTGTGTGATGTTTGACCGTCTCCAGCTAGTAACAGAGGTCATGCTAGCCGACAGCAAGATTTGGGATTTCAAGTACCAGTTAGAATTTGTGTCACTTTAGGTGCAAAAAAATGACCATTTTTAATTAGGAACAATTCCTAATTGTTTCTAATTCAACAGTTACCTTCTATTATTGTCACCGTCAAAGACACCATTACTAATTTCTTCAGCAGTTTCCCTTCCCAACAGCATTGTGAGTTTCCATGCATCAGCTGAATAGCAGCAGTCCAAGAAGGCAGCTCACTACCACCTTTGTAAATGGCAATTGCAGATGGACATTAAGTAACATACAAATCCCATGGGGATGACTATTAAATAGAGGTTTAACTAGACCATCATCACAATGACCCCATGGCTACAAGCACAAGAGAAAGGGTTAGAGTGAGGGCACTGTTTGAAGTACAAGTCTACATTGCCTTGTTTAAGACGGGTAGCAGGGATAATCCAGGTAATTATAGACCGGTGAGTCTGACATCAATGGTAGGGATGCTCTGGAGAAGATACCGAGGGATAGGATCAATTTACATTTGGAAGAAAATGGGCTTATCCGTGATAGGCAGCATGGTTTTGCGCAGGGAAGGTCATGTCTTACCAACTTAGTAGAATTCTTTGAGGAAGTGACAAAGCTGATTGATGAGGGAAGGGCTACAGGTGTCACGTACATGGACTTCAGTAACGCATTTGATCAGGTTCCCCATGGTAGGCTGATGGAGAAAGTGAAGTCACATGGGGTCCAGGTGTACTGACTGATACATGGATAGAGAACTGACTGGGCAACAGGAGACAGAGAGTAGGAGTGTAAGGCAGTTTCTCAAAATGGAGAGCTGTGACCAGTGGTGTACCACACGGACCCATGTTGGGGCCACTGCTGTGTGTGATATACATAAATGATCTGGAGGAAGGGAGAGGTGGTCTGAGTGGCAAGTTGGCGGATGACACTACGATTGATGGAGTAGCAGATAGCGAAGGGGACCATCAGCGAATGCAGCAGAATATAGATAGACTGGAGAGTTGGACGGAGAAATGGCGGATGGAGGTCAATCCAGGCAAATGTGAGGTGATGCATTTTGGAAGAGCCAATTCAAGAGTGAACTATACGGTAAATGGAAAAAGAGAAAGTGAGGTCTGCAGATGCTGGAGATCAGAGCTGAAAATGTGTTGCTGGAACAGCGCAGCAGGTCAGGCAGCATCCAGGGAACAGGAGAATCGACGTTTCAGGCATAAGCCCTTCTTGGAAAAGGCCTGGGGAAAATTGATGTACAGAAAGATCTGGGTGTTCAGGTCCATTGTTCCCTGAAGGTGACAACGCAGGTCAGTAAAGTGGTCAAGAAGGCATACAGCATCCTTTCCTTCATCGGATGGAGTATTGAGTACAAGAGTTGGCAGGTCAAGTTACAGTTGTATAAGACGTTGGTTCGGCCACATTTTGAATACTGTGTACAGTTCTGGTCACCACATTACCGAAAGGATGTGGATGCTTTGGAGAGGGTGCAGAGGAGGTTCACCAGGATATTTGCTGGTATAGGGGGTGCTAGCTGTGAAGAGAAGTTGAATAGATTAGGATTATTTTCATTAGAAAGACAAGGATTGGGGGGGTCCTCCTGATTGAGGCTGACAAAATCATGAGAGGTGTATACAGGGTGGATAGCAAGGACTCAATTACTAGGGGCCATGAATTCAAGGTGAGAGGAGAAAGGTTTAGGAGAGATATGCGTGGAAAGTTGTTTACACAAAGGGTGGTGGGTGCCTGGAACGTGTTGCCAGCGAAGGTGATAGAGGCAGCACGATAGCATCATGTAAGATGTATCTAGACAGATACATGAATGGGCAGGGAGCAGAGGGATACAGATCCTTAGAAAATAGGTGACAGGTTTAGATAGAGGATCTGGATCGATGCAGGCTTGGAGGGCCTAAGGGCCTGTTCCTGTGCTACAATTTTCTTTGTTCTTTGTTCTTATTCTGCTATTAGACATGGGTCAGCCTTCAAGTGGATCATGAGTATCAGAAAACGACTTTGTGAATGAGGGAAAAGAGGAAAGTCACAAAGGCTTTCCAGTAACTTACTGGACTGTCATGAGAAGCAAAACCTTGCTCTACTGTTTGACTATGTAACTAAACATTTCATTGCCTTCGGTAATAGCACTGATACAGGAGAAAGCTGGTCAGCACCTCAAACGTGCTTTGTAATTCAATCATTACCTCCACCCACCCATCTTGGTTCTGTAAACCTTAATGCCCTTCACTCGCAAAAACCTACCAAGCTCAATTTTAACATCTTTATTGCTGAAGTTTCAATAGGACTTTGGGACAGAGTTGGAGATTTCTATTACTCCCTGATTAGGTCCCTCAATAGCTTTCACTGAATTTTAGACTCTCAGCCAGAGGTATTTCAAATCTCTTTATTTCTTTAACTTCTTTAATCATCCTAAATGCCTCAATTTAGTCATCCTTTTTTATCTTCTTTATACAAAGGAAACAAGCTTATTCTGTTAAACCTGTCCTCAATTTTAAAGTTCAGAAAAGAAAAAACAAACTTGTATTTATCTAGCTGCAGAACATCCCATTGGTTTGAAGTAGAGGAATTACTGATTAATGCAGGAAATTTAACTGAGCTATTACTTTCTTGAATCTGTTTGCTGCTCAGAATTGGTTGGAGAAGTTATGTAGTGAGTTTATGAGCACTTTCTCCGAACTTCATCTTTAGCTACTTCAATACCATTCAGGGAGAATGTGTGGTTTTACCTTGATAGAACTATACATTTTGATAAATTCTGCAATGTCTATTTCACCTTCTTCAATGTCTCTGACTCTTCTATAATATCATCTACAAGTTTGATCAATTTCATTCAGATTCTGAATTAAAGCAATTAATGTAAACATTAAAAAATCTTTTATCAACAAGGACAGCGCTTATTCAATATTTCTTGTTTGTGCTCTGGGGTAATCGTGGAGGGAGTCAACAGCAAAGGGCTAATATCACAGGACTAGTAATCCAAAACTGAGCCTGAGGTACTGGGGACAGAGCACATGGTTGACTCTTCATTGCCCTCTGAAATAGCAAACATGCCACTCAGTTATATTAAACTGCCAGGAAATCTAAACAGAGGAATGAAACCTAAAGGCCAACAAGGCACCAGAAACAAGGAGGGCAAACACAGCCCTTTAACTCTGCAAAACCCTCCTCCTCTACATCCAGGAGCTAATGCGGAAATTTACTGCCACACAGACTAGCAAAGGAACAACCTGCCAATCATATATCACAGGTAATGTTCCAGACACCACTCTCAGTAGCCCTGGAAATGTCTGCTCCCACTGGCAGGACAAACCTATGGGGGATGATGGGATTGTAGCAGTCAGTCATAGAGCACCGTTTAGTCCATCACTTTTGCTTGGGTTAAAAACATCCCCATATCTATTCTCACCCTATTTATCAGCACTTTATCCATTGCATTGTGCGTTTTGGCATTATAAGAGCCATCTAAATATTTTTTCAATGTGATGAGGGTTTCGACCTCTCCCACTCTTTGTGGCAGCGAGTTCCAGATTTTTTCCACCCTCTGGGTAAACAAAGAAAATCCTCACATAGGGAAGGAGTGACACCTCTGGGAGTCTTTGGCTATGACTCTGACCCCATGAAGTCTCATGACATTAGGTCAAACCTGGGCAAGAACACATCTATCTTTCCCCTCAGTTGTTGAATCAAGATGCTCCCATGTTGAACACCACTGGAGGAAGCACTGAGGGTGGCAAGAACAGAGAACAGACTCTGGGTAGGGGATTTCAATGTCCATCCCTGTGACTGAGCTCGTAGTCTGAAAGGACAACTGCCAGACAGGATCTCTGGCAGGTGATGAGGGAACGGACAAGAAGAAAAAGTTTATTTGATCTCAATCTGTCAGTTGCAGATATGTCTGTCAAGGAAAGTATTGGCAGGATGACCACTGCATAGTGCTCATGGAGAATTAGTCCCTTCTTCACATTCAGAATCTCTTCTAGCGTACTGTACCAACCTACCATGCTAAATGGAACAGACTTTGAACTGATTAAGTAACTCAAGACTGAACATCCATAAGATGCTGTGGGCCATCAGCATCAGAGCTGTATTCAATCTCAAACTATAACCTCATATCTCAGCATATCTGTTTTTCAGCATCAGCAGCAACTCGAAGGGCGGGAGCTTGCACCAGGGGCCTGCTGGGAGCGGTGAGTCTCTGATTTGAGCTTTTATATTTGAAGTCAGAGAGCAGAGGTTTCTGGGAAAGGAAGGGCTTCTTATTTTTATTTCGATCCTGCTATATAAGTCAGTGTTTTCTCAACCCGAGACCCGACCTTTGTCGGGCCTCGCACCCAACCATCTCCTCTAACCTTAAAGACCAGGGACACATCAGGTAAGCGTCTCTTCTTTTTTACTTTGTGACTAGGGGACTAGCAGGGATGGCAGTGCAGGGAGAGCAATGTCCCTCCTGAAGGAGTTTGAGTTCAGGGACATTGGTGTCCCATCCAAGTACATCTACAGGAAGTGCACCCAACTCTCGCTCCTCCAAGACCGTGTTGGGGGACGGGAGCGGGAGCTGAATGAACTTTGGACCATTCAGGAGGCAGAGGCTGTGATAGATAGGAGTTACAGGGAAGTAGTTACTCCTAGGCACAAAGAAAACTGGGTGACTGTTCGAAAGGGGAAAAAACAGTCAGTGGAGGGATCCCCTGTGGTCATTCCCCTGAAAAATATGTATACCGTTTGGATACTGTTGAGGGGGACGACTTACCAGGGATATGCAGTGGGGCCCAGGTCCCTGGCACAGAGCCTGTCCCTGTTGCACAGGAGGGAAGGTGGGAAAGGAGGAGAATGTTAGTCATTGGGGTCTCGATAGTTAGCGGCTCTGATAGAAGGTTTGTTGGGAATGCACGAGACTCGCCGTTGGTGTGTTGCCTCCCAGGTGCCAGGGTCCGTGATGTCTCGGATCGTATCTTTGGGGTCCTGAAGGGAGAGGGTGACCAGCCCCAAGTCGTTGTCCATGTAGGTACCAACGGTAGAAAGAGGGATAGGGATGTAAGGCAGGATTTCAGGGAGCTAGGGTAGAAGCTGAGAGCTAAAACAAACAGAGTTGTTATCTCTGGTTTGTTACCCGTACCACCTGATAGCGAGGCAAGGAATAGGGAGAGATACCAGCTGAACATGTGGCTGCAGGGATGGTGCAGGAGGGAGAGTTTCAGGTATTTGGATAATTGGGGCTCATTCTGGGGAAGGTGGGACCTGTACAAACAGGACGGTCTTCACTTGAACCAGAGGGGCACCAATATCCTGGGTGGGAAATGTGCTGGTGCTATTCGGGAGGTTTTAAACTAATTGGGGCTCATTCTGGGGAAGGTGGGACCTGTACAAACAGGACGGTCTTCACTGAACCAGAGGGGCACCAATATCCTGGGTGGGAAATGTGCTGGTGCTATTCGGGAGGTTTTAAACTAGCTCAGCAGGGGGATGGGAACCTGAGGTGTAGTTGCAGTGCACAGGAGGATGAGAGTAGGGAGGACAGGGACAGGATTTCAGGGTCACAGGAATGTGATGGCAGACAGTAAGCTGGTTTGAAGTGTGTCTACTTCAACGCCAGAAGGATCCGGAATAAGGAAGGTGAGCTTGCAGCATGGATAGGTACCTGGGACTTCGATGTTGTGGCCGTTTCGGAGACATGGATAGAGCAGGGTAAGGAATGGATGTTGTAGGTTCCAGGGTTTAGATCTTTCATTAAAAACAGGCAAGTTGTGGCCTTGTTAGTCAAGGATAGTATAACGGAGGCTGAGAGAATTTTTGATGAGGACTCGTCTACTGAGGTTAGAAACAGGAGAGGAGAGGGCACACTGCTTCGAGTTTTTTATAGGCCTCCACAGAGTTCCAGGGAGGTGGAAGAGAGGATTAGCAAAATTATTCTGGGCAGGAGTGAAAGGAACAAGGTGGTCATTATCGGGGATTTTAACTTCCCCAACATTGACTGGAAATGCTATAACTCTAGTACGTTGGATGGATCAGTTTTTGTCCAATGTGTACAGGAGGGTTTCCTGACACAGTATGTCGAAGGGCCGACAAGAGGGGAGGCCACACTGGATCTGGTGCTTGGTAATGAACCAGGCCAGGTGAATGATTTAGTTATAGGTGAGCACTTTGGAGAGAGTGACCATAATTCAGTTACGTTTAGTTGAGCGATGGAAAGGGATACAGGTCAAGAGTTATCGATGGGGCAAGGGCAATTATAATTCGACTAGGCAAGAATTAGGATGGGTAGAATGGGGTAGCAAAATGCAGGGGATGCAGACAATTGAAATGTAGAGCTGGTTTAAGGAACAGATATTGTGTGTCTTTGATAGGTATGTCCCTGTCAGGCAGGGAGGAAGTGATAAGGTAAGGGAACCGTGGTTTACTACAGAAATTGCATCTCTTGTTAAGAAGAAGAAGGAGGCTTATGTGTTGATGAGGCAAGATGGTTCAGTTGAGGCGATTGAGAGTTACAGATCAGCTAGGAAGGATTTAAAGAGAGAGTTAAGAAGAGAAAGGAGAGGACACGAGCAGTCTTTAGCAAATAGAATAAAGGAGAATCCTAAAGCTTTCTATAGGAATGTGAGGAATAAAAGGATGACTAGGGTAGGAATAGGGCCAGTCAAAGACAGAAATGGGAAGTTGAGTGTGGACCCTGTAGAGATCGGAGAGGTG
>NC_057712.1:2128807-2188805 GCF_004010195.1 Chiloscyllium plagiosum | reverse complement strand
TGGTTTCATCAAGGGCAGGTCGTGTCTCACAAACCTCATTGAGTTTTTGAAAAGGTGACCAAGCATGTGGATGAGGGTAGGGCAGTTGACGTGGTATACATGGATTTCAGTAAAGCCTTTGATAAGGTTCCACATGGTAGGCTGATGGAAAAAGTGGAGAGGCATGGGATTGAGGGTAATTTAGCAGTTTGTATTAGAAACTGGCTTTCTGTAAGAAGGCAGCGAGTAGTGGATGATGGAAAATATTCAGTCTGGAGTCCAGTTGCTAGTGGTGTACCACAAGGATCTGTTTTGGGACCTCTGCTGTTTGTCAGTTTTATAAATGACTGAGACGCAGGCATAGGTGGATGGATTAGTAAATTTGCAGATGACACTAAAGTCGGTGGAGTAGTGGACAGTTTGGAAGAATGTTACAAGTTGCAGGGGGATATGGATAAACTGCAGAATTGGGCTGAGAGGTGGCAAATGGAGTTCAATGCAGCTAAGTGTGAGGTGATGCACTTTGGGAAGAATAACGGGAAGGCAGAGCACTGGGTCAATGGAAAGATTCGTGGTAGTGTGGATGTGCAGAGGGATCTTGGAGTCCATGTACATAGATCCCTGAAAGTTGCCACCCAGGTTGATAGTGCTGTTAAGGAGGCATACGGAGTGTTGGGTTTCATTGATCGAGAGATTGAGTTCCGGGACTGCAATATCATGCGGCAACTATGCAAAACACTGGAGTGGCCACATTTGGAATATTGTGTACAGTTCTAGTCGCCGCATTACAGGAAGGATGTGGAAGCATTGGAAAAGGTGCAGAAGAGATTTACCAGGATGTTGCCTGGTCTGGAGGGAAGGTCTTATGAGGAAAGGCTGAGACACATGGGTCTGTTCTCATTGGAAAGAAGGAGGCGAAGAGGGGATTTGATAGAGACATACAAGATGATCAGAGGATTAGATAGGGTAGACAGTGAAAGTCTTTTTCCTAGGATGATGATGTCAGCTAGTACGAGGGGACATAAATACAAATTGAGGGGCGATAGATTTAAGACAGATGTCAGAGGCAGGTTCTTTACTCAGAGAGTGGTAAGGGCGTGGAATGCCCTACCTGCTAATGTCGTCAACTCAGCCACATGAGGGAGATTTAAACAATCCTTGGATAAGTATATGGAGGATGATGTGATAGTGTAGGGTTGGCTAGCTGACAATAGTTCATGGGTCAGTGCAACATCGAGGGCCGAAGGGCCTGTTCTGTGCTGTATTGTTCTATGTTCTCTATATTGTTCACTCCACCATTACCATTAGACCAGGAATGGTCAATACAATGTACAAGAGACCGTGTCAGAAGCAGCACCAGGTATACCTGAAAGAGGTGTCAACATGGTAAAGCTACAACACAGAACTGTTTGCTAAACATTGGAAGGAACCTGCAATGGACTGGACAAAATGATCTCACTACAAAGGATTAGATCTAGGCTCCGCAGTCCTGCCACATCCAGTCATGAATGGACAATAAAACAACAAACAGGAAGTGGAGGCCTCACAAATATACCTATCCCCAGACATAAGAGTTCAGCACATCAGTGCAAATGATAAGGCTGAAGAATGTGTATCCATCTTCACTCTGCAATGCCAAATGAATGTTTCATTTCAATCTGCTCTTGAGGTGTTCAGCATCCCAGATGCCAGTCTTAAAGCAATTTAATTCAGTCCATGTGATATCAAGAAATAGATGAAGACACTGAATAAGTAAAACACGATGGGTCCTGACAACATTCCAGCAATAACACTGAACTAGTCACATCCTGAGCCAAGCTGTTGCGGTACAGATACAGACTGGTATCTATCCACTTTGCAATGATTGCCTACTTATGACCTGTGCACAAAAAGGAAGACAAATCCAAACTGGCCTATTATTGCCCAAGCAGTTCATTCTCAATCATCAAAGCGATGGATGGGATTGTTAACAGTGCTACCTGCTCACTGACACTCAGTTTGGGTTTCACCAGCTTACTCAATTCCATATTACTGCCTTGGTTCCAACATGGATAAAAGAGCTGAACATCAGAAGCAAGGTGAAAGTGACAGCTCTTAACATCAAGGCAACACTTAATAACCGAGTGTGGCATCATGGAGCCCTAGCAAAAATGGGAATTAAGGGTAAAGTCACCACTAGTTGGAGTCATTCCTGGCACAAAGGAAGACGGTTGTGATTGTTGGAGGTCAGCCATCTCAGCTCTTGGAAATCTCTGCAGGAGTTCCTCAGGGTAGTGTCCTTGGCCCAACCATCTCCAGCTGGTTCATCAATGATCTTCTCTCCATCATAAGGTCAGAAGTGGGGTATTTGCCAATGATTACACAATATTCAGCACGATTCATGACACCCTAGACACTGAAGCAGTCCATGTTTAAATGCAAAAAGAGCTGGAAAATACCCTGGCTTGGAGTGAAAAGTGGCAAATAACATGTCTGCCATATAAGCTTCAGGCAGTGACCATTACATACAAGATAGAATCTAACCATTCCCTCTTGATTTCAATGGCACTATCATCACTGAGTACCCCACAATCAGCATTACCATTGAGAGGAAACCAAGCTGGACCAGCGATTTACATACGTTGGCAACAAGGCAGGTCAGAGCTAATCAGTTCTGATTGGGGTAACTGCCTCCCCAATGTTTAGATGGATAAAAGTTTGCATAACCTAAAGGAAATGACAAGGCACAAGTGAGGAATGTGATGGAATTCTACCGCATTGTCAGAACAAGTGCAGCTCTCGCAACACTCAAGAAGCTTGACACCATCCTGGTTAAAACAGTCCCTTTAAATGGCATCCCACCCACTATCTTCACCATTCACTCAATCATCCCTGAATAGTTACAATAGTGTTGCATCTACAACATGCACTGTAGTAATGTTTGGAGGTTCCTTCAACATTACCTACCAAACCCATGACCTCCTCACCTCCAAGGGAAGCATTGTTCTGACTTGCTGTTGCTGGGTCAATATCCTGGCACTTATTCCCTGACAGGACTGCAAGTCACTCTGCACTCCAAGGACTGCAGCTGGAAAAAGAGCAGCTCACAGGCAATTAATCCTGGCCTATCCAGGGACACTCACATCCCATCCCATGAATGAATTGCAAATAAATCTCCTCTAACCCTAAATAATCTTTATTTTCCACCCATCTTCCAATTTATCTATTCACTATTTTTCACATGAATTCCCTCAAACTGAGTTTAATTGATAGATTTTCATGTGCAACATTGCTGATAGACCATTGGTCATCCTCTGAAAACCGGGTAGTGGTGAAACCACAATGGAATGTCATGTTGTGTCAGTCACATGCTCTTCATTGACCACCATTTAAAAGTGCACCCCCCCTTTAAAGGCCAATGGTTTACAGCAGTCAGTTGCATTTCCTACCCCTCTGAATATTGAAACAGAAACAGAAATTACTGGAAAAGCTCAGCAGCTCTGGCAGCAGTTTGGAAAAAGAAATCAGAGTTAAATTTTCAGGTTGAGTGATCCTTCCTCAGAGTTCTGAGTCAGGGTCACTTGACCCGAAATATTAACTCTGTTTTCTCTCCACCGAAACTGCCAGACCAGTTGAGCTTTTCTGACAATTTCTGGTTTTGTTTCTGATTTCCAGCATCCGCAGTTCTTTCAGTTTTTCTTTGAAATATTGAGTTACCCATTGAATTTCCAGAAAAATTAATCAGGCAGGTTTGTCCAATTTTAAGACAGGCTGCTTTTAAATGAATTGTTGGAGAAATAATTTTTCAGCTTTCCCTGATAATTTGATTGGCTTTGCATTTGGGCAAGCATTACTTAACTATTGCTTTGTACGAGGTCTCATTGAGAGACTTTATGATCTGCTTTGTGTGAAATGAATCTCTATCGTCACACAGTGACTGCAGTAACTGACTGCACATTCCCAGCACAGAGCAGCTGTGATGTCATCAGGTTTTCCAGCAGCCAATCACAGACACACAAAGAAAACATAAAGCACTGAAATAAATTCACTTTTAAATTTAATCTGCCACTCACTTAAGCTATTGCTTTGCAGACTCTTTGCATCCTCCTCAGAACCTTCTTTCCTAGTTTTATATGACTATTACATCAGGCTACAATACAGTCAGCCCCTTTGTCCAAGTCATTACTATAAATTGTAAATAGCTGAAACTTCAGCACTTTCTCCTGGCTGTTCTACCTGTTATAGATTGACAAGTTGATCCTCAACATGATTCCTCATTAAGGGCTTTTGCCCAAAACATCGATTTTCCTGCTCCTCGGATGCTGCCTGACCTGCTGTGCTTTTCCAGCACCACTCTGATCTAACCTCTGGTTTCCAGCACCTGCAGCCTTCACTTTTACCAAGTTGATCCTCAACCACCTATCCCAACTCTCCATTTCCTTTAGGTTATGCAAACTTTTATCCATATGAATATATCACCCTAACACCATGAGTTACTGTTCTGAAACCCTTTATGTGGCAATGCCTTTTAAAATCCAAATACAGAGGTACCTTCATTATCCGACATTTGATTAACTGAACTTCGGATCATCTGAACAAGATCACAAGGTCCCAATGCGTGGCTTACTATGTTATCCAACATTGATTATCCAGCATTCAATTAACCAAACGAAATACTCTCCACCCATGTCCTTCGGATAATTGAGTTTCCTCTCTATACTCCATCTACTGGTTCCCCTTTATCTGGCTGTGTTTGTTATATCCTCAAAAGGACTGTAGTAAGTTTATCAAACAAGATATTTTTGCATTACTTACTCTGAACATGTAGACTTAATATTTTGATTCTTAGAACTCTGATTTACCTCAGGAAATAATTCTGATGTATGAAACTTAAAATAAATGAACAGTATTCTGATAAGGAGTGCATTAATTGCTTACACATGGTTCCACTTCTTGTATACACTAACTGCATTGTTCAATATTTTTGCATGACTTATATTTCCCTGTAAATAAGTTTGTTAAAGTTTAGCTTATACATAGTGCTGTGCTTGGGAGATATTTTGTGTCTTTCCAGCTCCCAGGAGAAGAGAGATGTCATGTGTTCTCCAATAAGTACTTTATTTCTATTGGTTAGGTCAGTTTGGGTTATGCTAATTCAGAATGGCAGAGCGAAAGGGGCCAGGTCTCAGCTCCCAGGAGATAGGATCTCCTGATAAAAGCAATAATTCGCACATGATACAAATGGTGGAAAGGGACCGAATTGAAACCATGTCATATGTTTACCATTTAATATGGTCTCACTTTCAGGCCCATTAATAAATGTAGGCCCTGATCGCTTGCTCACCTGTTTTCTCACTGTTATGATACTGAACGTTGTATTTATATCCTGCTGTTTACTTGTAGCAGCATTTGTGATAACTTATTAACAATAATGAAACATGAAAAAAAAATAAAATTGATTTTTTTTTAATTGCAATCAAAAACCTAGTGGGTTCCTAACTTAGATTGTCATATACCAGGGTCAGCTTGTTAATGACATATTACACTTGTGTCATTTTGAGATTCTTGCAAACAAGATAATGTATGATTGAATATCATTAATTTTAAGTTAGTTGGGTACAAATGAAAACAAATAACCTTCAGTACAGAGCAAAAACTCATTGAGCAGTGATGCAATATCTGGGATCGTGAAATCATTCTTGTATAAACAGATAGCACTGTACAACCTGATCTGTATTGCACTTGCAACCTGTTTTAGATACAATAACGGGACTTTAGCTTCAGCGCGGTAATCATACCTGATGAGGTGATATTTATGTTAGTCCTCATATCACTGAACGAGATGAGTCACGGAGCACTGAAACATTGCAGAGTCACTTAGTACAGCTCCTGCTATCTCCATCTATTCAAATCACAGGCACTGGTATGTCTGGACCGCTACTGAGCAACTGAGTTACAACTATTGGCCACTTCCCTCAGATTGTCATGCTGAAAGTCACCCCAATAAGAGAGAAACTGAGACTCAGGCCACATGTGATGGTTTAAGGTGTCTCTTAAAGAGATGTAATGCAGGCTACCTCAGAGAGATCACACAGCAGGCAGTGCTTACTTCTTGTCAGAATCAAGCGATACCTGACTGGAATGATTCAGCTAATGCGGGTTCATTCCTGGAAAAGAGAAAAAGATCAGCCTGAAAGTTAAACCGACAGACCTCTGTCAGGTCACGTAAGAACTGATAGGATAGACTGTTTCCATTTGGAACCTGGGACCATAAATTCAAGATAGTAACTAATCCATCCACAAGGGAACGAGGAGAAATCTTCAGCCAGACACTGGTTGGAAATGTGGACCTATTGGCACACTGAATGGTGGAAGTAACCAGCATAATGCATTGAAGGAGAAGCTGGAAAAGCATATGGAGGAGTATGGAATGGAAGAATATGGTGTTGCAGTTCAATCAAGAACAAAGGAAAAGGCTGGTGTCAAGTACAAACAGACCCATTAGTCCAAACTGCCTGTGTGTGCTGTAAATATAGATAATATAGAGATAACATTACTTCCTATGGCTGTATTTGAATCAGCATTTCAGTGTTGATCTCCTTGCTGTCAGATCTTAGTGCAAATGATAGCTGACTGTTTAAACAACACCTCTGCCCCACCAAAATAAAATCCCCAGCTCCCAGGGACAGCAGGGATTGAATGACCTTTGCCCTGGCAGCTTCAGTAACTGCTGTGACTGAGTTGTTTTTTGTTTGGTTTGCATCCTTTTGGAGGAGATGAAAACTTCATTCACCCCACAGAAGATGGGGTCTTATCAATGTAACACAAAGGATCATTTCGGTTTCACAGAATATAGAACAGGACAACAAAGGAACAGGCCCTTCGGCCCACCATGTCTATGCTGACCATGATGTCATTCTAAGCTAATCCATCTGCCTGCACGTGGTCCGTATCCCTATATTCAATATGCAGGTGTGCTGGGAAAATCAGGCTGGTAGTGGATCAGAAGAAAGGGAATGTGTGGAATGTCTATGTGATGGCATTTTGGAACAGCTGGTGCTAGGGCCCACTAAGGAACAGGCAATACTGGATTTAGTGTTGTGTGATGAGGCAGACTTGATAAGCGAGCATTAGGAGGCAGTGATCATAATATGATTGCCATCAATTTGACAGAGAGAAGATAGAATCAGAGTTAACGGTATTTCAGCTGAATAAAGGCAACTACAGAGGCATGAGGGAGGAGCTGGATAGAATTGACTGGGAGAGGAGCCGAGCAGGAAGTACAGTGGAACAGCGATGGCAGGAGTTTCTGGAAGTAATTCAGGAGACATAGCAGAGATTTATCCCAAGGAAAAGGAGGATGGTTCAGGGAGGATGAGGCAACCCTGGCTGACCAGGGAAGTCGGGGGTAGCATAAAGGCAAAAGAGAAAGCATATAATGTGACAAAGGGCAGTGGGAATCCAGAGGATTGGGAAGCTTACAAAGACCAACAGAGGGCAACAAAAAAAGAAATAAGGAGGGAGAAGATAAAATATGAGGGCAAGCTAACCAGTAATATAAAGGAAGACAGTAATTGTTTCTTTAGATATGCAAAGGGCAAAAGAGAGGCAAAGTGGACATTGGGCCACTGGAAAATGATAGTAGAGGGGAACAAGGAAAAGGCTGAGGAACTGAATAATTACTTTGCGTCAGTTTTCACAGTGGAGGGCATGAGTAATTTCCCAAATGTTCAAGAGAGTGAGGGGGCAGAGTATGGTAGCAATCACCAAGGAGAAAGTGCTAGAAGACCTGAATGGCCTGAAGGTGGATAAATCACCCGGACTGGAAGGACTACATCCCAGAGTTCCAAGGGAGATAGCTGAAGAGATCGTTGATGAGGTAGTGATAATCTTTCTGGAATTGCGAGAATCAGGGAGGGTCCCAGAAAATCGCTAATGTTTAAAAAGGGAGTAAGATAGAAGATGGAAAATGACCGACCAATTAGCCTGACTTCAGTCATGAGGAAGATTCTGGAATCCATATCTATTACCCCTATATCTATTACCCCTCAATTTGGAGCTATGACCCATCGTGCCAGACATCACCATCCGAGGAAAAAGGCTCTCCCTGTCCACTCTATCTAACCCTCTGAACATTTTATATGTCTCTGTCACCTCTCAACCTTCTTCTTTCTCATGAAAACAGTCTCAAGTCCCTCAGTCCAAAAATGTGCAAGTCAGGTGTATTGGCCGTGCTAAATTGCCCGTAGTGTTAGGTAAGGGGTAAATGTAGGGGTATGGGTGGGTTGCACTTCAGTGGGTCGGTGTGGACTTGTTGGGCCAAAGGGCCTGTTTCCACACTGTAATATAATCTAATCTAAATTGCCCATAGTGATAAGTGCATTAGTAGGGAGTAGGGGAATAGATCGGCGGGGGGGCAGTGGGTTACTCTTCAGAGAGTTGCTGTGGACTTGTTGGGCCGAAGGGCCTGTTTCCGCACTGTAGGGAATCTAATCTAATTTAATCTTTCCTCATTAGACCTTCCATCCACCCAGGCAATATCCTGGTAAATCTCCTTTGGACCCTTTCCAAGGCTTCCACATCCTTCCTATAATACTCCAAGTGCGGCCAACCAGAGGTTTGTACAGCTGTAGCATGACCTTATGGTTCCAAAACTCAATCCCTCTACCAATAAAAGCTAACACAACATATGCCATCTTAACAACCCTACCAACCTGGGTGGCAATTTTCAGGGTTCAATGTACGTGGACACTGAGATCTCTCTGCTCATCTGCACTACCAAGAATCTTGCCATTAACCCCATAAATTTTCCTTTCCGGCTATTCCTTCCATAGTGTATCACCGCACACTTTTCTGCATTAAACTCCATTTGCCATCTCTCAGCCCAGCTCTACAGCTTATTTGGGCAGCACGGTGGCTCAGTGGTTAGCACTGCTGCCTCACAGCACCAGGTTCCATTCCAGCCTCAGGTGACTGTCAGTGTGGAGTTTGCACATTCTCCCCGTGTCTGCGTGGGTTTCCTCCGGGTGCTTCGGTATCCTCCCACAGTCCAAAGATGTGCAGGTCAGGTGAATTGACCATATGAAATTGCCCTTAGTGTTAGGTGCATTAGTCAGAGGGGAAATGAGTCTGGGTGGGTTACTCTTCGGAGGGTCAGTGTGGACTTGTTGGGCCAAAGGGCCTGTTTCCACACTGTAGTGAATCTAATCTAATCTTATCTATGTCCCTCTGTAACCTGCAACATCCTTCGGCACTATCCAAAAATCTACCGACCTGAGTGTCATCCACAAATTTACTAACCCATCCTTCTACGTCCTCATCCATGTCATTTATAAAAATGACAAACAGAAGTGGCCCCAAAACAGATCCTTGTGGTACACCACTAGTCACCGTAGTCCAGGATAAATATTTCCAATCAACCACCATCCTCCGTCTTCTTTCAGCTAGCTAATTTCTGATTCAAACTGCTAAATCACACTCAATCCCATGCCTTCATATTTTGTGCAATAGCCTACCATGGAGAACCTTATCAAATGCCTTACTGAAATCCACATACACCACATCAACCGCTTTACCCTCATCCACCTGTTTGGTCACCTTCTCAAAGAACTCAATAAGGTTTGTGAGGCATGACCTACGCTTCACAAAACCATGTTGACTATCCCTAATCAATTTATTCCTTTCTAAATGATGCTAAATCCTATCTCTTATAATGCTTTCCAACACTTTACTCAAAACCGAAGTGAGATTCACAGATGTATAATTACCAGGGTTGGCTTTACTCCCCTTCTTGAACAAGGGGACAACATTTGCTCTCCTCCAGTCTTCTGAGGATACTATTCCTGCAGTCAATGATGACATAAAGATCAAAGCCAAAGGTTCTATAATCTCCTAGGCGAACGTGAGGACTGCAGATGCTGGAGATCAGAGTCAAGAGTGTGGTGCTGGAAAAGCACAGCAGACCAGGCAGCATCCGAGGAGTAGGAGAATCGACATTTTGGCAAAAGCCCTTCATCAGGAATCTGCAATTTCCTCCCTAGCTTCCCAGAGAATCCTAGGATAAATCCCATCTGGCCCAGGGGACTTATTGCTAACACCTCCTCCTTATGAACCTCAATCCCATCTAGTTTCGTAGCCTGTCTCTCAGTATTCAACTCAACAACATTGTCTTTTTTCAGTGTGAATATGAATGAAAAATATTCATTTAGTGCCTCTCCTAACTCCTTGGGACACCACGCACAACTTCACACTACTGTCCTTGACTGTTCCTAATCTTACTTGAGTCATTCACTTATTCTTGATGTACCCATAGAAAGCTTTAGGGTTTTCTTTGATCCGATGTGCCAACGACTTCTCATGTCCCCTCCTGGCTCTTCTTAGCTCTCTCTTTGGTCCTTCCTGGCTAACTTGTAACTCTCAAGCACCCTAACTGAGCCTTCACGTCTCAGCCTAACATAAGCCTTCTTCTTTGTCTTGACAAGAGATTCAACTTCTTTGGTAAACCATCGCTCCCTCGCTCAACCACTCCCTCCCTGCCTGACAGGTACATAATTATCAAGGACACACAGTAGCTGTTCCTTGAATAAGCTCCACATTTCAATTGTGCCCCATTTCCTACCCTATCCTATGCATCCTAAATCTTGTCTACTTGCATCATAATTGCCTTTCCCCCAGCAATAACACTTGCCCTGTATTATATACATATCCCTTTCCATCGCTAAAGTAAAGTTAACTGAATTGTGGTCACGATCGCTAAAGTGCTCACCCACTTATAAATGTTACACCTGGCCTGGTTAATTTTCAATTACCAAATCTAATGTGGCCTCACCCCTTGTCGGCCTTTCTACATACTGTGTCAGGAAACCCTCCTGCATACACTGGACAAAAACTGACCCATCTAAAGTACTCAAGCTACATCAATTCCAGTCAATATTTGGAAAGTTAAGATCCCCCATAACAACTATGCTGTTACTTTCACTCCTTTCTAAAATCATCTCTGCAATCCTTCCCTCTACATCACTGGAACTTTTCGGAGGCCGATAGAAAACTCCCAACAGGGTGACCCTTCCTTTCTTGTTTCTAACCTCAGCCCATACTACCTCAGTAGATGAGTCCTCATCATATGTCCTTTCTGCCACCGTAATACTGTCCTTGACTAACAATGCCACAAGTCATTGGTGCCTATGTGGACCATGACTTGGGGCTGCTCCCCTCCCTATCAAGGATCCCAAAAGTGCGATCCAAGACATCACAAATCCTGGCAACTGGGAGGCAGCACATAAACCGTGAGTCTTCTCATTCCCACAGAACCTCCTGTCTGTCCCCCTAACGATGGAGTTCCCAATGACTAATGCTCTGCTCCTCTTTCCCCTTCCCTTCTGAGCAACAGGGACAGAGTCTGTGCTGGAGACCTGTACCCCATGGCTTACTCCTGATAAGTCATTCCCCCCAACAGTATCCAAGACGGTATACTAGTTATTGAGGGGAATGGCCACAGGGGATCCCTGCACTGCCTACCAGTTCCCTTTCTGTCCCCTGACAGTAACCCATCTACCTTTTTCCTGTACCTGAGTTGTGATGACCTCGCTGTAACTCCTCACAATAATCTCCTCCGCCTCCCGAACGATCGGAGGTTCATCCAGCTCCAGCTCCAGTTCCCTAAAGCAGTTTCCGAGGAGCTGGAGTTGGGTGCATTTCCCACAGATGCAGTCAGCGGGGACACTAGTGGTGACCCTTACCTCCCACATTCTGCAGGAGAAGCATTCAAATCCCCACAGTTCTAATTCCCAAAAATACCATTCGAGAGAGAAAAAAATCTAGTAACTTCCCAATCCTGTGCACAGAATTTTTTTTTGTTAGAGGTGGAGGATGAGTATCTACCTGGACTTCAAGAAGGCCTTTGACATGGTGCCACACATGAGGCTCTTGAGGAAAATAAGGGCCCATGCTGTTAGAGACATGGTGCTAGCATAGATAGAAGCCTGGTTGTCTGGCAGAAAGCAGAGAGTGGGGATAAAAAGGTCTTTTTCAGAATGGCAGCCAGTGACGAGTGGTATTCCGCCAGGTTCAGTGTTGGGACCACAACTTTTCACTTTATACATTAACGGTCTAGATGAAGGAACTGAGGGCATTCTGTCAAAGTTTGCAGATGATACAAATATAGGTAAAGGGGTAGGTAGCATTGAGGAGGCAGGGAGGCTGCAGAGGATTTGAACAGGTTAGGAGAATGGGCAAAGAAGTGGCAGATGGGGTACAACATGGGAAAGTGTGAGGTTATGCACTTTGGTAGGAAGAATAGAGGCATGGACGATTTTCTAAATAAGGAGAACATACTGAAGTCTGAAGTGCAAAGAGACTTGGGAGTTCTAGTCCAGGATTCTCTCAAGGTAAACTTGCAGGTTGAGTCAGTAGTTAGGAAAGCAAATGCAATTATGGCATTTATTTTGAGAGGACTTGAATATAAAGGCAGGGATGTACTACTGAGGCTCTATAAAGCTCTGGTCAGGTCACATTTGGAGAATTGTGCGCAGTTTTGGGCCACATATCTCAGGAATGACGTACTGGCTCTGGAGTGCGTTCAGAGGAGATTAATGAGAATGGTCCCAGGAATGAAAACCTTAACATCTGAGGAACATTTGAGGACTCTGGGTCTATACTCAGTGGAGTTTAGAGGAATGAGAGGGGATCTAGTTGAAACTTATAGAATACTGAATGGCCTGGACAGGTTGGATATTGGGAAAATAGTTCGATTGGTAGAAGAGACAAGGGCCTGAGGGCATAGTCCCAGAGTAAAGGGAAGACCTTTTAGAATGGAGATAAGGAGAAACATCTTCAGAGAGTGGTGAATCTATGGAATTCACTGTTACAGAAGGCTGTGGAGGCCAGGTCATTGAGTATATTTAAAACTGAGGTTCTTGATTGTCAAGGTGATCAAGGGTTATGGGGAGAAAGCAGAAGAATGTGGTTGAGAAACGTATCAGCCATGATTGAATGGCAGAGCAGACTCGATGGGCTGAATGGCCTACTTTTCGCTCCTATGCCTTGTGGTCTTAGCATCATATGGTCTTATTCCCTGCCTGTTCACATGTCTGTCCAAATGCCTGTTAAACGTTGCTATCGTAACGTCTTCTACCATCTCCCCTGGCAGTGCCTTCCAAACACCTATCACCCTCTGTGTAAAAAACATTGCCTCTCACGACTCCTTTAAACTTTCCCACCCCCTCACCTTAAACCTATGGCTCCCTAGTACTTGACATTTCCACCCTGGGAAAAAAACCTCAGACTATCCACCCTATCCATGTCCCTCATAATTTTATAAACTTCTGTCAGGTCGCACCTCCCACTACCTCCCCCCTCAACACTAGTTAAGAAAAATACTCTTATCATAATTACTTTAAACTTGATGGTAAAATGTAAAATAAACTTCTCTTGTCACTTGAAGAGAATATTTTGTAGGAAAACAGAAGTATAATAAGTATGTTAACTCCTTATAAATCAAAAAAAGACCCAGATTTGATTATTGTTCTATGTTCAACTCATTGACCTTCACTGAGGATTAACCAGTGACTTTAATATTCTTTCATGGGATGTGAGCAACACATCAAGATCAGCTTTTGCTGCTGATCCTTATATTAGTGGTGGTGTGCTACCTTCTTAAACTGCTGCACTCCATTTGGTGGAGATACACTCACAGCGCTGTTGAGAAAGGGGTTCCAGGATTTTGACTCATTTATCGAGAAGGAATGGAAATTTAGCCAAGGTGGTCTGTGGTCTGGAGGAGAACTTTCAGGTGACAGCGCTCCTATGTGCCTGCTGCCTTGTCATGGGTAATAGAGATCACAGGTTTAGAAGGTGCTATCAGAGTTGGTGAGTTGCTGCACTGCATCCTGTGTATTTTACCATGGCGTTTTGTGGTAGATTGGGTGCTAGGCTGCTTTCCGCTGGAATGCTAGTCCATTCACAACATGAGAGATGTGTATTTTTTAATTTATTCATTTGTGGGATGTTGCCAGTATTTATTGCCCAACCTGAATTGCCCTTGAGACAGCAGTTGTGAGCTGTTTTATTGAACCACTGCAGTCCACATGGTGTAGTGTTATCCACAGCAAGGATAGGAAGCAAGTTGCAGGTTTTGACCCACCAGCAGTAAAGGAAAAGTGCTACAGCTCCATGTCAGGATGGTGTGTGGCTTGGAAGGCAACATATGGGGCCATATTAATTAATCATAACATTTCAATAATGTGCTGATGAGTTGTGACAAGTTTACCAAATTTTTCCTGGTGTGGCCCTCGTCATACCTCAAACCTTTGTGATGCCAGTGTGACCAGTTGAGAAAAATATGAATTGTTGAGTGTGATTGGGGGAGCGGGGGGGGGGAACACAGTCAGAATTTTATTATTAAGGTTTGTGTGTTAAATATAAAAGATACAATAATCTGTTTTATTTTCACAAAATAGTTTATATTTATTACCTTACTGATTGCACTCAATGACAGTGGCATGCTGGAAGTGAAAGTTTATATAAAGATGCATCCTTAATGACAGTTTCTAGTCATGATCAAAGTATTGAGCACCCATGGAAAATCAAACATTTCAGAGTCAACCCAGGACTTTCCTGTCTCAGTCTCCATTCCTATGTTTTATCCAATGAGGTCGTATGGGCCAGGAGCTGGCTTGCAGGCAGGACTAGTTCAGTTTGGGTTCATGGTCAGCCTGGACTGGTTGGACTGAAGGATTTGTTTCCCTGCTGTCTGACTCTTTGGCTATGATGCTAAGACTCCCCACTTAAAATAAGTGCCATTATCCTTTCCCAACTCCTATTCTCAGGTATGGTCTGGATTTTCAAAGGGAGAGAGCTTCAGGCAATGACTACATATTACTTGTGGAAAATGCCATGTCTCAGCTACATCTCCATACATAAGGGGAAGTCTTAACCATCATTTCTTTGCTTCTCATCACCCTGTCCCCATGAAGACATGACCAACTTAGTTGCCCCAGGATTGAGACATGTTTCTTCTTTGATTGATATTTAGGCCAAGCAATATGTTTTCTAACTGAGGTAATTCGTGGTTGTTTAGAAGATCAGGCTGTGTGACTAAAAAGCAATTTAGGAACTCAGCTTTAGGGTAAGTAGGATGAAAATGCAGAAAGATGTTTCTTTGAGGAACTTGTACATACAACTGTCGTAGATATCCCAGAGGAAAATGACAGACTACTCAAATGATGAGCTTCTGATGATGCTGTAAATGTAAGAATAAATGATAAAGAATGCATCAGAACTCTGAAAAATAATATTCTTTTCCCAAATGCTTTCCTTTTTTTCTTTATAGATCTTGAAGATGTATAATGCTGAAAACAGAAATTCTCTGTTGCCTATTGCTTTAATAAATGGCTTTAATAAATGAGTCAGCAAAATAGAAATATTCCTTTTACTGAAGCTTTGACTTGGTACAAGTTTTATTTGTATCAAACAGCAGAAACAATGTTTTAAGGCAGTGTAACTTTATTAAGAACAGATTAAATGTATTGGAAAAATTAACAGTGGTAAGTACATAGCCATTTGTGGTTATTGTTGATCTTTATATGGTTTCCATGATGTGGAGGTGCTGGTGCTGGACTAAGGTTATATGGTTTTTCAGTAGGTTTATGTAAGTCTCTTTGTGAACAGTAAACACTTCCGGTGTCCCTTTTTGGCAGTGGTTACTTATTCAAGCACAGTGGTTAGCACTGCTGCCTCACAGCGCCTGAGACCCGGGTTCAATTCCCGCCTCAGGCGACTGACTGTGTGGAGTTTGCACATTCTCCCCGTGTCTGCGTGGGTTTCCTCCGGGTGCTCCGGTTTCCTCCCACAGTCCAAAAGATGTGCAAGTCAGGTGAATTGGCCATGCTAAATTGCCCGTAGTGTTAGGTAAGGGGTAAATGTAGGGGTATGGGTGGGTTTTGCTTCGGCGGGTCGGTGTGGACTTGTTGGGCCGAAGGGCCTTTTTCCACACTGTAATGTAATCTAAATCTAAATCTAAATCTAATCTAATATATGTGCTAATTGTACTCAAGAAAGAGGGTGGCATAGTAGCAATGTTATTAGACGAGTAATCCAGAGACTAAGGTTA
Organism: Chiloscyllium plagiosum; assembly: GCF_004010195.1. Lineage (NCBI taxonomy): Eukaryota > Metazoa > Chordata > Chondrichthyes > Orectolobiformes > Hemiscylliidae > Chiloscyllium > Chiloscyllium plagiosum. The sequence continues at coordinate 2,172,739 of NC_057712.1, read as the reverse complement.
ACATAAGAACATAACTTGGAGCAGGAGTAGACCATCTGGCCCATCGAGCCTGCTCACCATTCAGTAAGATCATGGCCTCAGCTGCACTTATTCACCTGCTCACCATAACCCTTCGAACCTTTTCTGTTCAAGAACCTATCTTTGCCTTAAAACATTCAATGAGGAAGCCTCACCTGCTTCATGGGGCGGGGAATGCTACAGATTCACCAACCTTCTGCATGAAGAAGTTCCTCAACTCAGTCCTAAATCTGGTCCCCCTTATTTTGAGGCTATGCCCCCCTAGTTCTAGTTTCACCTGCTGGTAGAAACAACCTCCCACTTCTTTTTTGTCTGTTCCCTTCATAATTTTATACATTTCTATAAGTTTCTCTTCCTTCTAAGTTCTTCTAGTTCTCCGAGATCATGATTTGGGGGCTAAATTCACCTAATTAAAAGCTATGAAACTATCATCAATTGTCTCATTCACTAATGCTGTTTGGGGAGAGAAATCTACCATCCTTACCTCGTCTAACCTACATGTGACTCCAGATCCACCGAAATGTGGTTGAGTCTTAAGCCTCTGAGCCTCTATGCCTTTAGGAATGGCAATAAATGTTGGCCTAGCCAGTGGTGCCCACATCCTCTGAGGGAATAAAAAATAACTGTGACATCTGTTAGCTGTTTGATATGGGTAATGCATTGCTGACTGAATGGTGTGACAAATGTCATCTTGGCCCAGCTGAAAGTATTGGGGAATGTATGGATGATTTTAATAACATTACCAAAATCCCAACAACTGACAATGCCCTACTCATCTCCACCCCATGGTAGAAAATGGCTCCAACTCAATCCACCAAATGGCGTATTATAACATCTTGGTTAAAATGCAGTCTTCTCATTCACTGCCTGTTGAAGAATCTGATTAACATCTCTGCCATCTTTAACCCAATTGTGTGGGTTCCTGTGGGTTAACTGTTTCCTGCACAAATGCTGCCTCATTCTCCAATCTTGCCATCAACAAATCCCCATTATTCTCCTCAAAGGTACATGAATAGAGAGAAATCATTATTTGACTTTGTATAGGTTTGTATAACTTTCCTGCAAACTTCAAAAATACTCAACATATAACTCTTAAATATCGGTAGCAAGTGCAACCAAAAGAATCCGGAGTCAGTTCCTGCTGTAAAGCTGCTGGACTGGGGGACAGATTCTGGATTGGTGTTTGAATTTTAACAATGCAACAGACTGATTGTTCACATTCCATCATCAGGGCCTTTTCAAACGCCGGAGAATTTTATTATCTGAAATTTTTATTTTTAAAAAGAGTTTAAGATAAAATAGCTAAGTGCATCATCTGAAAAGTTTCATGATTCAGAGTTGATTCATCCCTCCTCATCTGCAACTTTGGTAATTATGGGAGAATATGGGACGTTTTAAAAATCCATTATGTGGTTAAGGAATTATTGGCAGTGCTAACATTTGTAACCCATCCCTAATTATATTTCACTCCATTTACTATATTTGTATAGTTTCAGGTTATTGCTGGAAATAAAAACAGTGTACTGTGTGTATAGCTTTGATCATTTCCTTAATGTGAATCGAATGAGGTTTTAAGTGCAACTGCTACCCTACACCGTGATGGATCAACGACTGAGACAAGCAGGAACTTTGAATTCAACAACTTCAAACCATGATCTTTGTCCTCCATTTTATTTCCCCTGTCTTCTTCCTGCCATCCCCTCCCAACCACCATCAAGTGTCTGTTTCCCTATATTTTCTCATGGGAATTAGATAGAGCTGGCTAAGCCAGTATTCAGTGTCTATCCCTAATTATCCTGGAGAAGGTGGTGGTGAGCTGCCTTCTTGATGTGCTGCAGTTGTTGGGGTGTAAGAACATTCTCAGTACAGTGACTTCCAAGGTTTTGATGCAGCAACGATGAAGCAACAACAATATCACTCCAAGTCAGAATAAGACTTGGAATGGAAAGGACTGTGCATGTAACTGCTGCTCTTATCCTTCTAGCTGATAGAGGCAGTGCATTTGAAAGGTGCTGTTATTGAATCCTTTTTATGTTATTGCAGAGAGGGTACTCACTGCTGCGTTGGGATGAATGTTGTTGAAGGAATGAATGTTCAAGGTGGTGGATGGGGTGCCAATCAAATGGGCTGTTTTGTCCTGGATGGTGTTTTTGGACTTGCTTCCACAAGGCAAATATACAGCATTCCATGCCAGTCCTGACTTGTCCATGTAGATGGTGAACAGGCTTTGGGAAATCAGAAGTTATTCACTGCAGAATTCCTAACCTTTGATCTCCTTCTATAGCCAATCTTTCCATACCTAGTCCATTTCAGTTTCTGTCAATGATAACCTTCAGGAGCAAAAACAGAAATTGCTGGAAAAGCTCAGCAGGTCTGGCAGCATCTGTGGAGAGAAATCACAGTTAATGTTTTGGATTGAGTAACTCTTCCTCAGAACTGATAACTTCCAGGATGCTGTTTTACTCTCAGTAGAGCTGACCAATATTCTCCTATTAATATTCACTCTGGAACCATCTCCCCTGCAATCACTTCTTTTGCTTTATATTCCGCGATCACAAATCATCCTCATCGATTTTGAAGGAGATTTGTAGCTCAGGATGTAAGTTTGCTTGCTGAGCTGGCAGGTTTGTTTTCAGATGTTTCTTTCCCATGCCCGGGAACATCATCAGTGAGCCTCCAGTGAAGCACTGGCGTTTTGTCCCGCTTGCTATTCATGTGTCCTGGTCTGTTGTGGTGGGTGATATCATTTCTGGTTCTTTTTCTGAGAGGTTGGTAAATGTGGTCCAAATCGATTGTTTGTTGATGGAGTTCCGGTTGAATACCAGGCCTCTAGGAATTCCCGTGTGTGTCTTTGTTTAGCCTGGCCGAGGATGGATGCATTGCCCCAGTTGAACTGGTGTCCCTCTTCATCTGTATGTATGGATACTAGGGATAGTTGGTCATGTCTTTTAGTGGCTAATTGGTGCTCATGTATCCTGGTGGCTAGCTTCCTGCCCGTCTGTCCAATGTAATGTTTGTTGCCGTCCTTGCAGGGTATGTGTATGACGTTCATTTTGCTGGTTTTTGGAATGGGGACCTTTAAATTGACCAGGAGCAGTTTCAGTGTGGTGGTAGATTTGTGGGCTACTACAATCTTCCTCACCCTCTAACCTACCCTTCTGTTCCAATTGCTCCTGCCACCTGTTTCAATTGGATTAAACACATCAATTTTCCACCTCTCTCTTCATTTGACAGAAGAATTATATTGGACCTGAAATGCTAACTCTCTCCCTGCCCCCACCCCCTCCCACCCCCAACCCCTCCCTACTGACAGGCTATCTGGACAATTGGATTGGAATCTGGACAGGAAAAGAGGTGGAGACAAAGCTGAGGGGGACATTACAGACTTCAATGGAAAGCTGGGGCAGACATGTCAGGTCTTGTTGTTTCCTATTTGGTAACTATTCTGGGATTCCATGGAGTAGTTAGTTGTTAACAAGCATTTTAAAGGTCTCACTTCTGATTCAGAGGACACCATGCAAAATCTGACTTCTCAGTGCAGAACTGAGGGGAGTGCTCACAGTTGGAGGGGCTGCCTTTTGGAAGTTAAATTGATCCCCTGTCTGCTGTCTCAGGAGTACATAAAAGACTATGGCACTATTTCATAACAACCAGGAGTATTCTCCCAAGTATCTTGGTCTTTAGTCAATATCAATACAAAACAGCTTTGGGTCATCAGTATACTGCCATGTGTGACCATTTGCTCGGAACAATCTAATTGCCACATTTCCCACATTCCAACAGGGAGTACACTTCAAAAACATTTCATTGCCTATAAACTGCTCTGGGATATTCACATTCGGCTCTGGAAAAGAAAGGCTTGCATTTCCATTAGCCATCTGTTAATCCACTTGAGTACATTTCCAGATAGCAGTAATTTTGATGACATTTAGAAGAGACAGTGCAACATGTCATTAAACAGTTGTTCAGGTGGAGGGAGAGATTACTTCTTTATGACTGATGTTTATGCTTCTTAGCATTTGGGAAAGTAGTAATTAATTGTGGAGCAGATCCACTTAACTCTAACTATGCTGCACTCTCTAAATGCAGAAGAGACTTGCACATGTGCTTGCTATACGTCATGTTTACTAACAGGACAAATATTCAGACAGGAAGTATGTGATGAATGAGTGTTGCTGTTACCAACTTTCTGAAGAAGTAAACAAGTTAGAACACAACTAGCGAACTCCTCTAAAAAAAGGCTTGCAGCAAGGCAGAGGGTTTATACAGTTATAACCTCAAACAAGCAACACACTGATGTCTAAGGAGGTCAAAGCCCTTGAAGATGACAATCATTCAGGTTAGTAGTTAATAAAAACTGTAGCCAGAAAACAATAATAGCTTGAATTTACAAAAAAATATCAAAGGCTATTTCAAAAAGCTTCTAGATTAGGTCTTTTCACTGGGGTGGGGGAGTCCAGAACTAGAGGGCTTAGGTTTAAGGTGAGAGGAGAAAGATTTAAAAGGGACCTAAGAGGCAACGTTTTCACGCAGAGGGTGGTACGTGTGGAATAGCTGCCAGAGGAAGTGGTGGAGGCTGCTACACTTACAACATTTAAAAGGCATCTGGATGGGTTTATGAATAGGAAGGGTTTAGTGGGATATGGGCCAAGTGCTGTCAAATAGTGCTAGATTAATCTAGGATATCTGGTCAGCATGGACGAGTTGGATCAAAGTATCTGTTTCTGTGCTGTACATCTCTATGACTCTATTCCAGATATGCAGACCTGCTGTTAGAAAAACTGCACTAATTTGAAGCAACAATTATTTTCCCCAAGACTGAGTGCAATTGACTGCCACTGGGGAGGTCAGAGTGACAATGTTTGGTTTAATCATACACATAAATTTCAAAGATTTCCATTCAACATGCCAATGCACAGAGGACAGTGGATGTCCATGCACGCGATCAAGAATGAGCAGATTATTTCCTCATTCTCAACCAGGAATCTCTGAATACTATTTTCAACTTCAATGTTAGGCCTATGGTGTAAAAAATATGTCCCATGAAGTTAACACACAGTGCTCAGACAGCAATCCAGAATTACAGCCAGCCACATGATGCATTTTATAAAGCAATCAGTCTTTCAGGCCGAAGTTTGTAGGCACCCATTCTGATCTCTGAGAGCTGAACACACCCACTTCCATTCAAGCATGTTTCGCATACAACATCTTATCGACTTCCTTCTCAGGAGTTGCTCAGACAATGTTTCAGAGCTTGGTTTATTGATATTTTAAGTTGCCTGGCCATATGTATGTGTTAGCTTAAACAGGGGCATACTTGTGCACAAGAGATTTAGGTCTCCACGCAGCTGTACAGCTTCCAGGGAATATTGCTTGTATTGTGCCTCGTTGAAATGATTGTAGTGTTTGTTCTGGTGGGGCCTGCACTGCTGGGTGGCAGGATACACCACCAGGAGTTCAGCTGCCTGTGCTGATCATGCTTGGTGCAGCTGTCCTGCTACTCTTACAGGGAACCTTCACGCAGTCGCAAAAGGTTGTTGCTTATACCATCAACGACGGCAAGTCAGAAGTAGGTAGAGAAATGTAACTCTTTGGTGCTCGCCCTGAATGCCTTATTTCACCCCCTGACATTTCACAACAGGAATACAGTGAACTGTTTTGGCCCTCTCATTTGAAGGGAGTATTTACTGACATGGGAGGCAGTCCTGAAAAGGTTCACCAGGTTGATTACAGGTTTGGAGAGATATTTTCCTTCCTCTTATTTGGTTTTCTTTTAAACCAACTACAAAACAATGCTTCCCAAACATTTTCCTCTGGGACGATTGCAATACATTGGGAATCTAAGTCAGAGATGACTCTTTCCCGCTCCACCCCTTTTGCCAGAGATTTTAATCACTGAGGTTCTGTTCTTTAATTTTTTTCCTTAATAGGGTGAGGCTAAAGGATAAGGATGTACTGCTGAGGCTGTATAAGGCCCTGTTCAGACTGCATTTGGAATAATTTAAGCAGATTTGGGCCCTGTATCTAAGGAAGGATGTGCTGGTGTTGGAGGGGTTTGGTGGAGGTTTATAAGAATGATCCCAGGGATGAAGGGTCTGTCCATATGAGGAGCAGTCGAGGATTCTTGGTCTGGACTTGATAGAGTTTAGAAGGATGGGGGGAATCTGACGGAAACTTACGGAATACTGAGAGGCCTGGATAGAGTGGACATGGAGAAAATATTTCCACGAGTAGGAGAGACTAGGACCTGAGGGCACAGTCTCAGAGTGAAGGGATGACCCTTTAGAACAGAGATGAGGAGGAATTCCTTCAGCCAGAGGGTGGGGAGTCTGTGGAACTCATTATTGCAGAGGGCTGTGGAGGCTAGGTCATTAAGTTTTAGAGATAGAGATAGATTCTTGATTGTTTAGGAGATCAAGGGAAACAGGGGAAGGCAGGAGAATGGGGTTGAGAAACATATCAGTCATGATTGAATGATGGGCCAAATGGCCTAATTCTGCTCCTGTATCTTATGGTCAACGACATGTTTCTGGAGGAAGGATGAACAGAGACCATTATAGAGCATAATTTGAAAGGAGATTCTGGAACAGAGAGACTTAGTGTCTATGCACAAGTCTTTGAAGATCAGGACAGGTTAAAACACCAGATTCTTGAGTGAGATCTTACCACCTTTAGTTCCTGGAGTGATGGTTGGACTACCTTTTGGTTTAGAGCCTAACTCCTCCCACACTCACCAGGTGGTAGCTTATCATCAGAGCAGGACCAATCACAACCTGGCTCCAGGCTCCCTGACGATTTAGGGATCGATAACACATCCATTCTGTCAGAGAAAGGACAACAACAGGGGTAAGAACAGAATTAAATCTAATTAAATCTTGGATAGAGTATTACACTGACTGAAAAACAATCTATTTGAAATTGCACTTCTGAATGTTGGTTAAGTTGCTTGTATAAACAATTCTTACATTAAAAAGATATTAAAAGATATCACTTGAAAACATGTTCTCTCTATTTGTGAAATTATTAACTGACATCGATTTGTACGGCTGAACTGGGTTAAGGCTGCTCAAAATTAATTTAATATAGAATTGGAGTGTGAGGAAGAGATGTTCCAGCCTCTCTCTTCCCACTGCTCCCAGACACAGCTCCAAATCAGGAGCAGCAGAGTTCCTGTGCCCGGGCTCCTTTTTCTTTTCTTTCCCCTCCTTCTATCTTTGTTTTGGTGGACGGTGTGATAAAGGCATCTTCCTCGGAGTCCAGAGTGTGACAGCAGCTGGTGAGCCTGGAGTAGGATCAAGGGGATGGTGCTGAGGAGGTTGCAGGTGGAGGGGTGAGCACAGGGACCAGGACCAGCTGCTATGTCCAGCACCCAGCAGCCCAGAAATCCTTTGGATTTTGCAACATCTTCTTTCCTGGGATCGGTGAGGAGGAGATTGGTCCTTTGGGTGGATTTGCCACAGACTTTCTGATGAGCGTGGACGGCCTGCTTTAGTGGCAGCTTCCGGCCTGGAATTCCAGCGATACTGTCTTTGCCCAAACCCAGAAGCCAGGAACTGAACTAAGATGGACTTTGTCTGAATTCTTTTTAAATATTTTTCTTTTTCACCTCACCTGTTATTAATATAGGTGCCGTGGTATGGCCACTTAAATACTTTTCACTGTATTATTTTTATTCAAAAATTGACAATAAGTGACTATTCTACTCTATTCTACCCAGTAGGGTTCTTGTGGTGCTGGTATAGTGTCCCTATGTCTGGACCAGAGGCCTGGGATCGAATCCCAGCTGCTCCAGAGATGTGTAATAACATCCATGAACAGTGGATTCAAGAATGTCTATAGGCGATCCTCTACATTCTAACCGGGGAAAATCAGCACATCCTTTTATTATAACCTGGGGCTGGCCCATCACCACCTCTCAAGTGCAATCAAGCTTTCGCACCAATGTTTACATTGTATCAAGCAGTAAAAAGAAAATCTGCACTCAGACATTGGCAGGGAAAACAGAATGTGTTACCCAACTTTTTTTCTGTTATAAGCCCATTTGATCTTATATTACAGTGACATTTTATTTAACTTGGCTTCATGGCTGCCTGAAGATTTAAGGTTTAACTAATGGAAGTCAAGACGAAAACCTGTTATTTTAATCAGAAAATCATTTGGGGCCTTTCACATTTGAACCTTTTGGTAGATGAGTGTAGAAATATCATCTCAGAATTGAGCGATCTGGGCAAACATCTTCCTAAGGATCAATGCTCAGTTCCAACCAAGTTAAGACTGTCCAACCTTGCAGGTTTTCACCATGCACACAGCTGGAAGACAGTCACAAACCAATGCTTCTCAGAGCCAGGGGGTATGGGATGATGCTTCATCACATAAGTAGGTGTGTTCGTATATCCACAGCTGCTTCAGAACTAAACAGCTTATCCTTCCTTCGCCACATCCCATCTTACGACCCTGTGAAAATCGTCAGTAGACTGGTCCTACACTACAACGTCTTCAGATTCCATCACTTCCTCTGCTGGCCTGCTCCAACTCTGTTGTGTATAGCACACTGGGACAATGCTGCACACGCTGTCCAGTGTGAACTGCATTGAGAACGAGAGACTCCTGACATACTGTAGCTTCCTGAGCCAACCTTCAACTGTGACTTCTTGATGTGGAGGCTGTGTGGAATCTGCTGGAGGGTGCTGCCTCAGCTGGTCCTTCTCTATCTCTCCTTGCCTTTGATGCACAGCAGCAGCAGCAACAGCAACACCAAGCCCTGCTCTGACTGGATCCATCAGTCACTATTACATTGGACTGGAGTGCGGAATATAAACAGAGCAGGGTCAGAGTACTGTGAGCAGTTAGCATTTTGCGTCACTCACAAAGGACAGTTTAGCATCATCCTCTGTCCACTGGGTCATGGAGGGTTCCACCAAGGAGACCTGTTACTCAATGGAACTTTGACACGGGGCTTACCTCTGATTAATACAGCATAAGAGACGCTGGGAGATTGTGAATGCTGTAGGAGTATGGAGACCTTCCCCTCCAACCCCACTTCACTCGGGAAATTGTTACCCATCACTGTATTAGAGCACATTGGTGAAGACTTGCAGTTCAAGGTCTGGGAGAGTCAGTTCCAGGGCCCTGTCTTCTTGGTAGTCTGCAAATGCTGAAGGTGATTATTCAGCTTCAAGGTGACTGTGTTTAACCTGCAATGACCAATGACACACTCAAGGTTATTTGTGACCAGGATTTGCACCTCACACAGCTGGACACTGCATGTATTTCACATACAGGATGTTACAGTTATAGGTCACTTCAACCTGTTACTGTACAAATGCCTGATGAGACTGCAACTGTCCTTTACAGAGCCCTATATCCATCAAATGGAGCCCATGTGCTCAGACAAATAAACAGTTCACTTAATCAGCCCACTCTAGGTGTGATCACAGCCAACCTCCATTTACAGAGCACTTTTTTGATCCACGTGAATACAGAAGGTAGTGCAGGGCACGCTCCCACAGTCAATCTCAGGCCAAACCTCCTGGTTTTCCGTGACCAGCCCAGTAGTGCTGATCCTCCACATGCCCCACATCACCAGAAATGACTGAGTTTGCAGTTCTCATCAGTACCCCTTGAGCCCAGGCCCTATAGTTTAGCTACTCCCACCAGCATGCTGCACACTTCTCCAGCTGTGACCACCAACAAACCCACCCCCTTTACAGGATTCCAGGTACTCCCACACACTATGAGCTTTTGCCCCCTTCCCCTCCATCCCACTCTACCCCACCTTATATGTGATGCTTTCCTCCTTCATAATTCTTGTCCCTTCTATAGCTCATGTTTCTGCCTCCAATCCCCAGCACAGAGTTTGTCAACTTTCTGAACAAAATAGCATCTTATCATATCCCATTACTGACCTTCCATCAGATGACCCCCAGATGTGAGTGTGGCCCCTCCTTGTGACTGATTTGGATGGACAGACCTCACTGATCTGTTTTGCAGGCCCCCTCCTGACAGTACCCTGACTGTTTGCACTGGGCTGACCATATCCAAGCCTCCGGGATTGGACTATGCTGTTGCCTGGCTGTACTCGGACACTTGACTGATGGTAGTCCATTGTTTCTTATTCATTCATGGGATGTGGGCATCACTGACTATTTATTGCCCATTTCAATTCCCCCTCCCACTCCACCAAGGATATGCAGGTCTTTGGACTCCTCCATCGTCAGACCACAACAAAACGACGGTTGGAGGAAGAACGCCTCATCTTCCGGCTAGGAACCCTCCAACCACAAGGGATGAACTCGGATTTCACCAGTTTCCTCATTTCCCCTCCCCCCACCCTGTCTCAGTCAAATCCATCAAATTCAGCACCGCCTTCCTAACCTGAGATCTTCTTCCCGACCTCTCCGCCCCCACCCCAGTCTGACCTATCACCCTCACCTTGACCTCTTTCCACCTATCACATTTCCGACGCCCCTCTCCCAAGTCCCTCCTCCCTACCTTTTATCTTAGCCTGCTGGACAAACTTTCCCCATTCCTGAAGAAGGGCTTATGCCCGAAACGTCGATTCTCCTGTTCCCTAGATGCTGCCTGACCTGCTGCGCTTTTCCAGCAACACATTTCCAGCTCTGATCTCCAGCATCTGCAGACCTCACTTTCTCCTATTTATTGCCCATCTCTAATTGCCTAGAGGGCATTTAAGAGTCAGTCACATGTAGGCCAGACCAGGTAAGGATGGCAGATTCCTTCTCTAAAGGTCGTTGGGTTTCTCCAACAATTGGCAATGGATTCCTGGTCATCATTAGACTCTTCATTCCAGATCTTTTATTGAATTCAAATTCCACCACCGGCCATGTCTGTATTTGAACCCAGGTCCCCAGAACATTACATAAGTCTCTGGATTATTAGTGTAGCAACAATACAACTTGAGCATTTCCTCCACCCCCCACTTGGAGGAGAGCTGCTCGCCTGAGAATTTGAGATGTGACCATTTCATTGCTGCATGTGCAGTGTGCTTGCTATGTCAGCTGCTGGCAAATACTATAGGTGTGAGACTGACAGAGCACAGAGCCATACAATAATATTATTGGTCATTCTCCTGACTGATCACTGCTGACAACAATCACAAGCTGCCTGGACTTGTGTCTGCAAGAGAGAGGGACTGGGAACCTTTAAACTATGGCCTGAGGTGGCAAAGAGCTAAGAGGCAAGGCAAAGCAGAGATGTTGTGAACATCAAAACAGACACAAAGTACGTAATCACCATGGTGCAGTCTCATAGCACCCATAAGTTGGGGTATGCCTGTCCCAGTGTGCGAAAAGTCCTTGCTGCAGAAGTCCAATGGCTGATATTGGTGTGCTCTCAAATGCAGCTTTTAAATGCAGAATCTTGTTGTAGGTTTATCGGAGATGTGCCATAAGGATGCTGTGAGGCTGGTACATGCCAATGGCTAGTGACTGCCCAAGGAGCATGCCTGGCGATGTCGGTGCCTGGTATCCAAGGCAAAGGAGCAAGTGCTGAGCTGAAATCACCAGGTAACAGCTCAGGATTTCACTCCTGAATAGGTCAATGATGATCTGCATAGTAATAAAGTGAGATTAAGTAGTAATGAGACATTAATTCATGCAAATAGCCTCTTACTGCTCATTAGCAAGAATCCTGCCTTATTGTTCAGCACTTGTTTACACAATGTGACTTTTTGCTCTTAACATCTAAGCATCTCTCTGGCCATCTCATGTAATTTTCTGAACTTTCTCACTCCTGTCCACATTGCTCAGAACCTGGGAAGATTGAAGCCGATGTTTCACTGGGCAGACTGCTCTGGAGGAACACTGCATTCATTAGACAGACTGGTAGCAAATTCTGTTGCATGGACAGCACTTGCCACCAGTTAGACAAAGCTCATGTTAGACTGTGCTATACTTCTTGGCACTGCATTCAGCTTTTAAGGTAGGCTTGTGCATACAATGTATGTGTCACTGCACATACCCATCAGCCTTTTGGGTAGGCCTGTCCATACAATGTATATGTCACTGCACATACCCATCAGCCTTTCTCTAGAGTCAAGATGATCAAAATGCCCATTTGCAGCTGGAACCTAGTATCATCTTGGGCATGGGTATGAATTTACCAGCGTTTTAGCCCCATTACTGATCATGGGCACTGCAATAATGGCAAATGACAGTTCCTCAACACAGGATGGATGCAAGCAAATGCAGTGAAATTTCTTTAGGTCAAGTGGCTCTCATATTGAATGTTTGGCAATGTGTATTTGCTTTTAGATGCTTATGTTGAGGGAGGCTGTGGTGGAGCACATAATTTCCAAATACAATGCCTAATTGATGGATGTTGTAGAAGGTGAGTGATGGGGATGGGGTGTGTTGAGCAGTTTGTGAAATTCAAATATTGAATTCAAGATGGATTCACTGATGCTGACAGCTCTTGGGAGATCACGGGACTTTCAGTGTCACTGCATCCAGGTCCTTCAGAGTTGGAATCCTGGCATCAATCACCAGAACCATCTGCAATCATTGTCTGGGAGAGTTTCCTGGTCCTTGTGAATATGGTATTTCTCTCTCCCTTATCCTTTTCCACCAAGTCCTTTGCTGTAGTGTACCCTGAGAACCTATCTGCTTACTATTTGCCAAGTTATTGTCTTATACCTTATCTTTCCACACCAGAATGATTTGTAAACGAGCTTCCACCACTTGCTCCAGCCACAAATCATCCACCATCCCCCCCCAGTCCTCTTTCCTGTTGTTATTGAGCTGTGACAGCTAGCTAGGTCTAAACAGCGATTATCTCTGTTATATGTCAAATCAGGACACACCACAGGGCAGGTCATCACTATCCAGGAGGGACAGGCCCCTGCCTGGTCTGGTGCAGTGCAGAAACACAGCTATGGGTCCAATTAGATGAGGCCCACATGTTAGATTACAAAAAATGGTCCCAGTGAACTTTCTAAACCAAAGCATTTATCACAATAATCACATTCATTTATCTATCCATTTTACTCAACTTTTCTGCGTATCTCATTGTATTTGTTTATATCAATATAAATTCAATCGACTTGAGAGTTAAGCTTATATTTAGCTCTATCAGGCACCAAACATTGACTTGAGTCCAGTTACTCAACCAAATGCTTATATAATAACTATATGTATTATAGTAGAGAAGCTCGATTGAAGGATGCTAACTGAGAGTCCATATCACAACAACACTACGTAGGATAATATTTCACAAACAAAAGATGAGAATTTTATCAGCTTTTCACAGCAAATGATACTTAAAAGGGAATAAATTTGAAAATATAAATGAAAGGCAGGAGTAGGTCATTCTGTCTCTTAGTCTGCAACTCAATTAGCTCATGGGTGATCTGATTGTATCATCAAATCCACATTCCCACCTATTCCTTGTAACTTCTCATCTCTTTGCTTAACAACAATCTATCCAACTCTGCCTTAAAAATACTCTGCTTCCACCATCTTTTTAGGAAGACAGTTCCAAAGATTCACAGACCCTTTATTTTGCCTTGTTTCTATTTTAAATGGGTGAATCCTTATTTTTAAACAGTAACCATTAGTTCTAGATTCACCCATGAGAGGAAATATGCTCTCCACATTAACTCTGTCAAGCCTCCTCAGGAACGTTACTTCAGGCTTACTAATAATGCACACTCATCTAGAAGTGGATTTCGGGGCAGAGTTTTCAAAGAGCAAAGATAAAATCAGGATGACCGAACAAGGCTGCAGAGGGATACAGACAGGTTGTCAGTGGGCAAACACTCCACAGGGAGAAAATAATGTGGCAAAATGGGGATGCATGCAATTTGGCAGGAAGAATAATAGAGCTCAGCATTATTTAAATGGGGAAATTTCAGAAAATTGAAGCACAAAGGGGTTTGGGATCTTTGTGCATGAATCACAGAAAGCTAGTGTCTAAGTTCAGCAGGTAATTGGGAAGACAAATGGCCTTGCTGCTATTTCAAATGGAATGGCTTATAAAAATAGGTCTTGCTAAAAATATACACAGCACCAATCGGACCACATTTGGAATACTGTGAAGAGTTTTGGTCCCATTCTCTACTGAAAAATATACTGGCATTGAAGGCAGTCCTGAGAATGCTAACTAAGTTCATTCTGGGTAGGTAGGGATTTTCTCATGAGGACAGGTTGAGAAGGATAGGCTTGTACTCATTGGAGATTAAAAGACTGAGATAGATTTCTACTGGAACCTATAAGTTTCTCAGGGAGCTTGACAGTACAGATGTGGAGAGGTTGCTTCCCCTTGTGGGAGAGTCTAGGACCAGAGGGCATCATCTCAGAGTAAGGAGTCAACCATTTAAGGCAAAGATGACGAGGATTCATGTTTTGTGGTAGTAAATTTGTGGAATAATTTACCATGGAAAGAGGTAGCACCTGAGTCAGTAAGTATAGTTAAGGCCGAGATAGATAGACTTTTCATCAATAAGGGAATGAAGCTGATTGGGATAAGGCAGGAAAAGGGAGGTGAGGATTATCAGATCATCCGTGATCTCATTGAATGGCAGAGCAGACTTGATGGGCTGAATGGCCTACTCCTGCTCTTCCCTCTTACGGTCTTATTTGAGAAGTTTATGAAAGTATAAAATGTTGTGGACAGGTAAGATAGATTTAGATATACATATTACATTATTTAATATTCCTCATGTGAACAATTCTATTGGAGTTGAGGAGGGTGCATGGTGAAGTATAGTGTGTGGATCTACTAGGATACCAGCCCTGGAACGAGGGAAAAGATTTCAAATGCAGATTTTGTTCAATCAGCCACTAAAAACTCAACTGCCAGCTGTCCAAATAGTTTATAGGATATGGATAGATATCAGTTTGTACAGAATGACTTTAACAGACTGTTCACACTGAGCAAATCCTGCCAAATCATTGCGGTTAAATCATTTAAGAGGAGAATCTGTAATCCCAGTTAGTAAATAGCTGTTATACATTATGTGTTGATGCCTTCAATCTACTGTGAATTTGAAACATAACACTGCGGGCTTTTCACAGCTCTGTCTCATGTAATTCTTTTCCGTCCAAGATTGGCAGATGTAAAATATTTATTAACTAACTGAACCAAAATAGCTTTTAAGATTAAAAATACATTAGTCATTGTCACTCAATTATAAATATTGTAGTTTACACTTCTGAAATTTTACAATGAGACAACTTTTACTCATCAATAATCCATCCTTAGAACGTGAACTGGACTGAGGCATTTGAGGACAGGATCCAGTTCTCATGCTCCTTGGGCAGCGCATTAACTGGTGGCCATGCTGATTCTCAGGGCTCAGCAATGATTGTTACTGGAACTGCAAGGTCTAGCACAAAGAAGATGTTCCTCAGAAGGGGAACAACAGTAAAATCTTGCAAATGACACATACTGACCCCAGCTGCCTTGCATACTTCAAAATGGAGTTTCACTACAACCAAGACATTCATTTCCAGGAACTGATTTCTCCTTCTAGGTTTGAAAGGTAAGACTAGGCTTTTAGGACAGGCAGGGATTCAGGTACAGAGCGAGTTTTGGCCAGCCAAGTTTTGGAACACAGATACTCAGAAGGAAGGGAGTAACATTTTGGGGAGATGTACATAATGAATGAGGTGCCCCCCTTTTCTTTCTCCCCTGTCTTGGCCACAATAAAGAAGCCCACTCTACCAATTATATTACTGTGTAGGCAGCACAAGATGCTGAACAATAGGTTAGGTAATAAGCCTGATTAACCTTTGATTATTTATTGAGATATGGCAGATGAACTGCCCATTTCAGTGTGTGCCAATGTGTGTTTTACAGGGGCATCAGCTTGTGGCAGAGAGGGGTGAAGGTGGTGGGGTAACCAACCAATTCACTAAAAACACACCCAGAGAAGGTCTGTAAGGGATGTTGCCATTGATAAAAGTGTTGAAAATGGTCCACCTGATGTTTAGGTCAATTAAGTCCTTTAACCTTTTAGACAGGTTAGAAGACTTGACAGAATATACAAAACAGCAATAATAACTGTTGCTGAATACATCCCCTTTGAGTGACATGAACTTAGCCAGGGTTCTAAGATGAGAGGATGATGAGGAAGGATAATCATTGTGGCTTCATCCTTAAATAGCAACACCTTTCTAAATGGGCACTTGTATTTGCAATGGCGGGTCAGCTGTGTCGCCTGTATGTCCTGAGAAATGGCTGCCCTCCCACTACATTGTTGGTGAAAGGCAACGTTCAGCAGACAGCACCTGGCCCTCCCCTTTCATGGCACCAGTGCCAGCAATCCCAGGAGGTCCCAGCCACCTTGAGCGTTTCATCTCTGACAAAAAAGACAGGTAGGAAGGGCAGGGCACCATTAAGGCACGGTGCACAAGTACTGAAGCGAATGACTGAGAACAGTGTGAGAAAACTCACTATAGCTCATGGAGTGAAACTCTCCATGAAACTAGCCACAATTGAAACTTAGCTGATTTCTGGTAAAATCCAACACAGCATGTTCTCTTGTTTAGTTACAGGAAATGGGGCTTGCTGGCCAGGCCTGCATTTCATGCAAGTTACTAACTTGCCTTGAAAATCATTGAGTCCATTCTGCCTATTGAGTCTGCATCAGTCCTCTGAATAGCATCCCAGCCTATCCACATTTACCATAGTTAACCCACCTAGCCTATAGACTACAGGGCAATTTTCCTTGACCAATCCACCCTAAGCTGCATATCTTTGGACTGTAGGAGGAAACCAGAGCAGACATGTGGGGAATGTGGAAACTCTACACAGACAGGCTAGAATCGAACCTGGTACTGTGAGGCAGCAGTGTTAACCACTGAGCCACTGTGCCATCCCTGCTTGATCTGCTGATGTCCATGTGATGTAGGTGCAGTCACAGTGCTGTTAGGGACAAAGTAATAGATATTTAGACCAAGCAGCAATAAACAGGAGCTGGGTTACAAAAGTTAAAAATATTTAGTTGATAACTGGTTGGTCATTTACAACATTCTTTCCCATGGCTTGTATCATATTCAGCAACTTAAATCAAAAGGACCACTCAAATGATACAAATAGTTTATCTCACTGATTTTCAAGGCTATCTTTGACATCAAAGGACATGGGAATATCCCCAAGATGAATGTAAATATGCCTTAAGTCTCAAGCATATTCTAATGCTACTTTATCATTAATAGTGTCTGAATAAGGGGGAAATTAAAACATTCTAAAGCAGGGTTACATCAACATATCTGAATCCATAGAGTAAAGCTAATCCGATTGGTGAGTTACAGGTTAGCATGTGGAATTATGCTATAACAGAGACTTGCTGCAAGGTAGAGCAGGATTGGGTACTCCTGGATATAAAATATTCAGGAAAAGTTCACAAGGAAGGAAAAATAGAGAACTGCACAAAATAAACCATTTGAGTTAACAGCCGCAGGGGTTCATATATAACACAATCCATGAGGAGTCAATTTGATAGTGTTTTTCAGTAACTGTGCCAGCAGTTTAAAAATATCTTACTAGTCAGAAACTGCTGTAAAATTGCTCTGTCCAAAAATGTAATAAATATTGAAATGAGTGTGTAGTATTGGTTAGGGAGAGCATTGCAATGCTGGAGAAAGAGACTGTCTTAAGAGAGCACACCCTCATGAATGTCTATAAAAATCTATAATGTCCAGTCTAACAAGAAAGAAGGCTCTGCTCAGCCTGGATTTTGGGAATATTGATGAGGGAACAGTGGGGAAATGTGTATCTGGTTGTGATGGAAATGGTGTTTACGATACGTTAGATGCAGGTGGTAAGTGAGGACTGGGTGAGCCTATCGTTGTGAGAGGGAAGAGAAGGGAGGGAGGGCAGAAGTGAGAGGATGGGTTGGATACTGCTAAGGACTCCAAGCCTCCCCTCCCTTCCTTTGTCAGCATTTTGCAGGGATTTAGCTTTATTAATTGTAGAACTTGCATAACAACCTTTTGTGATTTGGCACAAAGACCCACAGATCCCGCTGCATCTTAGAATGCTGCAGTTTCTCATCATTTAAATATTATGTTTCCTTTTCATTATTCTTCCCAAATTACTCCAGTCTTTTAAACCTCCACCAGCCTCCAATTCTCATTAAGCACAGGGGCTTCAAGTTGAGCTCTTTGTTTTTGAAAGCAGGCCATCCAACCTCAAAAATATCAGTTAATTCAACCAGAAATGTAATTAATTTATCCTCTTTGGCTGGATGACAGCTGCCTGATTGGACCCATGCAGTGGGTGGGCTACTGCTATGGCATATCACTTGTGGCATTTGCCATGACTCCCAGTCTTCCCAAGACAAACCTGTCAATTTCACAAACTACATCTATGATTACATGCTGGGTAACTGCTGAAAATATTTATGAGTCATTTAACATTGCACAGCATGCACTCGAGTTCAGAAAGCATATTAATTTGTATGGAAGTGATATTATACCTTATCAAAAAGGATTAAAACTCTATGATTTATTGAAATTTAAAAATCTTTTAAGGTCATCCTCATTGGAGGAGAGCTAAGGCCTCATTAAAAAAAACCTGCTGGCAAAAGCCAAACAAACGAGTAATGAGGTGAGAATGTGAAGCCAAGTTTGATGCTTTTGAGGTTACATTTAAATGTTGCAAATGTAGGTTATCACATAGAAATCCTAGTGCAAAGAGTTACAACTAAAACACACAACTTCCTTATCAATCACTGCTTTAAAACGGTGTAATACATCACGTGGATTAATAATCCTTTTAATAACTTAACCAACATGATCATCCTTCACCTTCAGATGGGAGACAGCATTAGTATTGTTTGTGTAAGAGAGGCCTTTGGTTTTATTGGATTGCGTCAAAGTTTAGGGTTTTGCTTCTTTAATGTGCAACTCTACAGAACTAAACTGCATTTGTGACAATATATACATACAAAAAGACTTTAATGAATAAAGTATATTTTTAAAATTAAAAAATATTGCAGGAGGTGTGCAATAGCTGAAAAGATGCTAGGAAACTGGATTAATTTAAAACACTTTATTGGAAATTTTGGTGTTTCTGATAAATGAGAGCTAATGGACTTTTTTTTTAAATGGAACACCACGTTATGATATGGAAATCTACAAATTGAATGTTGTATGTGGTGTCATATGGTCTCATGTGGTACTTTAATTCCAGCCTGAGATGGGGATTATTCCATGTTTGACTAGATTCTAAACATGAATTATAAATATTATAACAATATTGGTCTTAGTTTAATGTAAACAATATTGAAATTATGTATAATTTAAATTGTCCTATTGCATAGCTCATGCAAATATTACATGCTCGTTTTAATATTTATTACATTTTTGAACAGAGCAATTTTACAACAGTGTCTTACGAGTAAGATATTTTTAAACTGCTAGCATAGTTACTGAAAAACACTATCAGATTGACTCCTCGTGGATTGTGTTATATATGAATCCCTGTGGCTGTTAATTTAAATGGTTTATTCTGTGCTATTCTCTGCTTCCTGACATGAATGCAGCTTCTCCAAGACATAAAGACAATACATTTTTAATGGAA
Source organism: Chiloscyllium plagiosum (assembly GCF_004010195.1). Classification (NCBI taxonomy): domain Eukaryota; kingdom Metazoa; phylum Chordata; class Chondrichthyes; order Orectolobiformes; family Hemiscylliidae; genus Chiloscyllium; species Chiloscyllium plagiosum. The sequence continues at coordinate 2,153,176 of NC_057712.1, read as the reverse complement.
TTCCAGAAAAGCTTACCAGATAGATTAAGCTGATCCAGAGAAATGTTTACCTCAAATTGGTCCTATCAGTTGCTGAGTTTGCTGCATTATCACTTTAATGTAGATGAGGCAGAATGAAGAGACATTCAATGAAGCAGCAATTCCAGATGTTAGGCACTTGCTGTTCCTCACACAGTCTCGAGTCAGATGTTTGAAAATTAGATCAGGAAGTGGCTTGCTGTGTGCCTAATTGTTGAATATAAATCAGCACCATGATTGCAATTTGTATCCAATGGAAAAACATATAAAATGAAACAACACAAAATTCATCTGAATAATTGGATAATTTGTACTTATGTGTTCTTCTTCCTCATGCTAAGACCATAAAAAATAGGAATGGGTATAGGCTATTCGGGCCCTATAAGTCTACTCTACCATTCAGGAAGATCACAGCTGATTTGACATTCCACACTTTCCGGGCCCCTTCCCATAACCATTGATTTCCCGACTGATCAAGAATCTATCTGTCTCAACCTTAAATATACGCAAGGACTCCGCACAACTGTCCACTCCCAGCTCTCTGTGGCAAGGTGTTCCAAAGACTCTCAGCCCTCTGAGAGAAGAACTTCCTCCTAAACTCAGTGTTAAATTGGCCCCCCTTTATTCTGAGACTGTGCCCTCTGGTCCTAGATTCTCCAATGAGGGGAAACATCTTCTCAGTCTTTACCTTGTCAAGCCTCTTAAGGATCCTACAAGTTTCAATGAGATCACCTCTCACCTTTCTAAGCTTCAGTGAGCACAGTCCCAGCCTGTTTAGTCTTTTCTCATAAGACAATCTCTCCATATCAGGGATCATCCCAGTGAGCCTACTCTGCACTGCCTCCAATGAAATAATATCCTTCCTTAAATAAGGGGATCGAAACTGCTCACAGTGCTCCAGATGCGGTCTCCCCAGCCCCTTGTACAATTGCAGTAAGACTTTTCTATTCTTATATTGCAATCCCCTTGAAATTAGGGCCAACATTCTGTTAGCCTTCCCAATTACTTGCTGCACCCGTGTGGTAGTTTTCTGTATTTTGTTCCCCCAAGTCCCTTTGTGTTGCAGCTTTCTATAGTTTCTCTTCATTTAAATAATACTCTATTCTTTTGTTCCCCTTCCAAAATGAACAACTCCACACTTTCCCACATTGTCCTCCATTTGCCAAATGTTTGCCCACTTACTTAACCTATCAATATCTGTCCATCAACTGTTTGTTTCCCTCTCACAACTTGCCTTTCCAACTGTTTTTTTTTGTGTTGTCTTCAAGTTTGGGTACTGTCCATTTGCTTCCTTCCTCCCAGTCATTAATATAAATTGTAAACAGTGTGGTCCCAGCACTGATTCCACTGGTCACAGGTCACCAACCTGACAAATAACCTATCCTCACTCACCATCTCTTGCTATGAGCCAATTCACTACCTCCAAAACCATAGGGTCCTATCTTATGACATAACCTTTCATGAGGTACCTTGTTGAACACCTTTTGCAAGTCCACATACAACAAATCTACTGGTTCCCCTCTAACCACTCTGGTTGAGACTTCCTCGAAAAATTCCAATAGATTAGTCAGACACTATTTTCCTTTCCTGAAGCTATGCTGACTCTCCTTAATTAGATTATGATTTTCCACTGTCTTGCTATTACTTCATTATTAATTGACACCAATACGTTTCTAACAGCAGATGTTAGACAAGTTGGCCAATAGTTACCCACCATTTGCCTCCCTCCCTTTTTGAAAGGGGTGTCATGTTGGCAGTTTTCCAATCCTCTGGCACTGCTCCAGAATCCAACAATTTTTGGAAAATTACAACTAATGTGTCCACTATCCCTGTAGCTACTTCTTTTAGGGTCTGAGGATGCAAGCCATCAGGGCCAGGGGATTTATCTGCCTTTAAACCCATTAGTTTGTCAAATTGTCTTATTCTACACCATTGGTTAGGTGACCGAGACCTGCGCTAATCCCTTCAATACTGTAGCCAAATACTAGGCGTTGTATGAGAATGGTCTATACTTCCCTGAATGCTTTGCTTTTGATAAAGATGACGTCAGCATTGTCAGTGTACTAGAGTTCTGATATACCACAGTCCAGGGATTTGATCATCTGGATGAATGAGTCATAATTACGTACAATTATTTTTATAATTACATTTTTATTAATTTCTAACCTGATTTATGAAAACAAAGTTTTTCACAGTACATGTTATAAATTAGCCTCATTTATTAAAGTGGCTATAGTCACTGAGTTAACAATTTGACAAGTATCTTATGGACAGCTTCAGAAAATTAGCTCCCAGATTACAATTCAAAGAGGTCAGGAACATATCGTATTGTTAGATTCTACTGGATCAAGTAAAATGAATTTTGTAAATCTAGAATGCTTAAAACATTTTTATTATCATTCATTCTTATGTAATGGTCGATCTGATTCACTCCAAAGTTGTGATATGTATTAATCAGAGATTTGAAACAATGTACAAATGGGAATGCTGACATAATGGACTGAATCTTACCTTATTGTGAGTTGTGTCAAGGTTTTTGGAGGGATTCTTACTTTGTGGCCTTGTTAGATTTCTCACCATTTTTCATTTATGAGCTACACTGTTCCAATTTTATCTCCATTGTACCACACACTATTTCTGGAATACCTCAGTTGAATGGCTAGTATCCTGGGAGCCTGTGCCATTTGTAAGAGGTGGCTGTGTACTCGGATGAGCACTGGCATTGCGAAGCTGCCCTGCTCAGTCAAGAATGGAGTCTGAACATATCAGAAAAAGGGAAGATGGTGCTGCGAGTCTTGGAAAGTGACCTGGTAGTTCCGGTGAAAGGGTTGGTGTAAAACTGAGGATTCCTCTTCCTGGTGGATGGGCAGACGAGGCTGTGCCAGCAGCCAGTGGCAGCTTGGTCAGAGGTCACTACCCAGGTTAATCCAGTCTCTACCATCCACAGGAATGGCAGGTGATGCTGTTAGGTCTATGACCTTCTCCCTTTCGCCAGCACAGCCTCACCTTTCACCAAGATGGATGGCCCTTTAACTGATGACTGTTGACCAGTAAAGCAAATAGCTTGGCTCTTTGAAAGTGTTATTTGGCATGGCAAAGACACACAAGACACAGATGCAGGTCAGCGGTGAACGAGCGAGGTCAAGCCTGGGAGCTTGGTGCCTGTCCCTGTGCGAAAAGTCCTTGCAATGTTAGTTCGTGATGGACCCTGCAGGACAGGTCTGTGCTTCCTGATTGCCCTGTCAGTGTATCAGAGAGGGGCCACAATGGCAGTGAGAGGTTGGCGAATGTCAGATTCAAATGTCAGTGATTGAGGGGTACCATGGCTGGTACCGTGGATAATGCCCTGAGATGCTGGGCAACATGGAGACTCCTCCTAGCAGTGGGGAGCTAAAATGACCAAGTACCCGCTCCAAATGCCACCTCGAGAACTCTTGAGGTTGAGCTTGTTGGGTGCGTTTGATAAGACCGGGAGTGGAATATGAATGAGATGAGTTGCAGCGTTATGAAAGCAGTTAAGAAGCAGCAATCCTTCCTCATTAGCAACTGGGCAATGTTTAGTGGGAAAGTAAAAGAAGGAACAAGATGCTCCCGACAGTGAGCAGACCTTGCTGAACTTCTCAACCACTGGGTCACAGATCTCTTCATAGTCCATGATGCTCAGGCCCTCTAGAAGGTTGCACCCACTACACATGGGACATGAAGTAAAAAACCTCAAAAGGCAGTGTGCAGTCAGAGAAGTCAAGCTGTAACATAAACACTTCAAGTGAAGTGAAATGAGACGAGACTGTCATCGGTTTGCTAAAATACAATATTTATTGAGCAGCATAGGGTTTCAAACCATGCAGCTGCTTTTTCTACATAGAAATCTACATAGAAAGGGGGTGGGCGGTTGGGGGGGGGGCAATTCTTCATAGAAACACTTGGAAATTACTGACTACTTCAGTTTTCTAATCATGGCACACAAGCATAAGACAAAAAAATTGGACATTGACAAAATAAATTTTACACAGATTGAACAGCCAGCACATAGCAAACATCACATGGCACGGACATCAGTCAGCAACATGCCATACGTTATTTTCGAATAGTAATGCACAGATATTTGATTCTTTTTTTTTAAGAAACAGAGCTGACTCTGTTCTCAACCTCATTAATTTGGAGGATATTCTGAAACGGAGAGATTATGTTGCCTGAGAATACAAAGTTGCTACTCCTAGGTGACAGGTTGAAAGCTAAAATTATTGTTGGATGAGCTATGAAGTATGGCCACTCCTTACTATAGCACTGTCTGATTTAACATACATTGTTCATGTTAGGCTGTTAATTGTTATCATTGGTAATGATGTACTCAATGAATAAACCATATTCCATCTTGACATGCTCACCAATAATAACACACCTTTGGACATCCCAAGGACAGGACAGTAGATAAGGTGTATTCAGCTACCAAACAGCTATTAAAGTAAGCATTAAAACTAGTTTGACATTTTCACAGTTCAACAGCTACTCATTTTAGTAGCTCACACAGCATACGTAGCTGGCATTTTCTATTCCCCAGATAGATAACAATCTAGCATTGCTGGCACTTGGCATCAATATGAGACAAAGAGTTGTGTGGTGTGACATACAGTAGACACAACATGGTAATCCATTCTTTATCAGTGGAGTGCTTTGGTTTCTTTATTCAATGCACAACATAGATTGCATTGGAAAAGTGAAAGTTTCTCCCATGACACCAATGTAACATTAATAGGGATCAGTTACATTGTTAATTGACACCGAGGTTCCAATTGCAGTACGCACATTGATATTATGGCATCCAATTGTCTTTCATGGGTTTACAAGAATTATATGCTTTAGAATGATAAATGCATGTAATAAGGAAAATACACTTTATCTTTGCTTGAATGTTTGTGTATAAATAATTACTTAATGACCTTACTTAAATTGTGCTAGTTACTTTTGTTATATTAGTATTTAAACTTAGCTGCAGATTATGTGAAGTCAAGAAAGTTTTGTTGTCAGAAAAGATGTTTTAAGAATCTATATCATAGAATACACAAATTAACTGCATGAATGAACTTGGGTAATTATCTGTGTGTTAAAATGAAAAGAATTACAATGGGAATATCATATTTTATGCTGATGTATAATGGGTCAAATATTTCATCATGTGAACTACAAGATTCAGAATACAAGCCATAAATACAATTGATTCAAAATACACAAGTGCAAGAGACCCAGAAACCACCAGCCACAAGTGCAAGAACCCATGACTTCAGAAACCACAAATTTAAGCAGCCCAGAATTCATTTGTCAGAACTTCCAAGAGAACTGGCAATTCATTAATCACAAGTGAAAGGAATTAAGAACCTATCAGTGCAACATTACACAAAATCAGGACATCAGTTTCTTAAGTGAAATAGATTCTAGAAAGCTGATACAACATTCTGTTAATATTCAATTTTTTAAAAGATAGAAATGGGCATTTTAACAGCCATATATATCAGTTGTGTAGCTGATAACCAGCATCCACTGATCCTGTGAATAACTTGATTGAAAAATAAGTATTCCCTTCACCCCAAAAATGAGACTGGCTCTCCTGGTCAGTTTGAAAGACATTGATATTTAGATGTGTGCACCACATAACCATCCAAAACACTTGATTCCAATTCAAAACTCCTAGACAACCATTACATTCCCAGGATGCAGACATTTCCTAAAAGGTGCCAAACAGCAAATTGTTCAACCACAAATCCAAAATGTCTTAAGAGACTCCCAAAGTAGCCCTGAGCATAAACTACAATTTCTAATTAAGGTTATCAACTAGTATAGCTGAAGAAGTAATTTCTTCCATTCTTAAATGGTGCTTTGGTTCAGCAAAACGATTAATGACTGAGTACTAGACTTGTCAGCTATTAACCACACATGTTAGGAGTTAGAATAATAGATTACTAAACCTAATGACTTTTATTATATCGAATGGTTTATGGTCTTCATTCTTCTTCCAGTCCATCAAGCTGACTGTCAGACAGTTTGACACTGAAACTGGAATTTCGTTTTCCTATACTGACCTGTTATGGCTGACTCTGATTGTGAATCTATCCATTATTAATAAAGGTGATTGCCTGTGCCAAAGTGTATTTTCTTCATTTAAACAGTGCAGCATTAATTTCCATTTATTACAAGTACTTATTCACAAACACACTGATGCAAGTATCAAGGCTGTATTCTCAATATTAATTACATTAAAATAACATTCAAATTATTATTAATAATTATATAGCTAATTATAATTAATTAAAATATATTAATTTAAATTATTGTTAAAATTAACAAAACCTTCCAGAACTTTAGCAGTCAGTAAACTAAGATTGTGATTCAAAATAAATAACATTACACAAAATTATTGTTGATAAGTTTATTAAAGGGTGACATTAAACAACACTTCTTATCAAATTCAATGGTTTGTTAGAGATGGCTCTCAAGCTAAAGAGCAAAGAGCTACAGATTAAACAGTATTTGATCATTTTCTGCTACAATGGTCTTAATATTCTTTTCTGTGGATGTGATAAAAATCTTTTACCTTGGCTGTTTTTCTGAACATGGCACATGAATGTTATAATGGTTCAGTTTTTACAGTGGAAGAAATTCAAAAACACCGAATGATAAATCAAATGTGAAGAATGCTACTCATTAAATATGGGAATGGATATGCCATTTTGAACCCCTATGTTCTGTCGCAAAAATGAACCTGAGCTTCTAGTTGTCTGCTACTTTAACACCCTGTCCCCTGGCCAACATCTCTGTCTCAGGCTTGCTGCAGTGATCCAGCGAAGCTCAGTGTGAGCTGGAGGAACCACATCTCATTTTCCACTTGGGGACCCGACAGCCTTCAGAATTCAATATCAATTTCAATAATATTAGGGGCTTTGGATAGTGAGGCCAGAGAAAGTAAACAGAGAGGTGTTACACTTTCTGTGGGGACCACATTTGCACCCCAATGCACCAACATTTTCATGCCTAAATCTGAGCAAGATCTCTTTGCTGTGCAGGACCTCCGACCAACGCGATACACCAGACACATTGATGACATTTTCTTCCTCTGGACTCATGGCGACGAATCACTGAAATGACAACATGATGCTATCAACAAGTTCCATCCCACCATCAGACTTAACATGGACTACTCTTCAGAATCAGTGTCATTCTTGGACACACGCATGTCCATCCAGGACAGAAACCTCAGGACTTCACTGTACATGGATTACCTCACGATGCTGCACTTCTCCAGCTGCCACCCTAAACATCTCCTATGGTCATGCGCTACATATACACGGGATCGGCTCAGATGGGGAACGTGACAGACACCTAAAGATGCTGAAAGACATCCTCTTAAGAATGGGATACGACGCTCAGCTCATCATTTCCCAGTTCTGATGTGCCACAGTGAAATACGCAATGACTTTCTCAGAAGACAGACACGGGACATGACCGATAGAGTACCCTTCATCGTCCAGTACTTCTCCGAAGTGGAGAAACTACATCATGTTCTTTGTAGCTTTCAACATGTCATCGATGATGATGAGCATCTCACCAAGATCATCACTACGCCTCCACTTCTCACCTTCAAACAACCACCAAACCTTAAACAGACCATCGTTTACAGCAAACTACCCAGCCTTCAGGTCAACATCGACCACAACACCGCACAACCCTGTCATGACAGCCTCTGCAAGACATGTCAGATCATCAACATAAATACTACCATCACACATGGGGACACCACTCACCACATCCACGACAGATACTCATGTGACTCGGCCAATGTTATTTATCTCATACACTGAAGACAAGGATGCCCCAAGACATGGTATTATGACAAGACCAGGCTGATGCTACGACAACGGATGAATGGACACAGCGCAGCAATCACTAGATAGGAATGTTCCCTCCCAGTTGGGGAACACTTCAGTGGTCAGCGATATTCAGCCGCTGATCTTTGGGTAAGGGCCCTCTAAGATGGACTTCGAGATACACAGCAACACAGAATCGCTGAGCAGAAACCGATAGTCAAGTTCCGTACCCAGGACGATGGTCTCAACCGTGACCTTGTGTTCATGTTGCGTGACATGTAACCCCACCGTACTGTTCTGTATCTGTAAAATCTTCCTTACTGTCCTGTTTTGATACCATGACCTTGATAACGTCTAATGATCTCTCTACCTTAATTAGTTTGTACAGTTTTGGATTACTTGTTACTTCGGTTAGACCCTCGGCGTGGGACTCTTATGCATATCATGTTAATCCAGCCTTTTGGTTTGTTTCCAGCACCATCTTATTTTTGATAAATTAAGGCAGATAATAACAAATGATCAGTTCATAGGTCATCCCTTCACTTTTTATTCAGCTATTGACACTTTACTCATATCATTTGCATTAATTACTCTGTTGACACTCTTGATTACCTGCAAAGACTTATTATTCAGTCTGTCAACATGCCACTCACACTATCTGTACTTATCTATTGATATTCTTAATTTCCTGAAATTACCTTGCACCTATATATTCTGTGTCTGTGTGCTGCCTTCCACTTCACTTGATGAAGCAGCAGCATTCCAAAAACCTTGGGATTTTAAATAAACCTGTTGGACTATAACCTGGTGTCATGTGATTTCTGACTTTCGCCACCCCAGTCAAACACCGGCCCCTCCACATCACCTTCTGCGGTTGCAGGGGAAGATACCGTGGGCTATGGGTTTTGAACGGAAGTGATGTGGGGGGGTGGGAGGCGGTGGTGATGCTGGAAGTGAGGGAGGAGTAACCATGATGTTCTGGAGGGAGAGGTCCTTACAGAAGTCTGACCAGGGAGGGGAGACCCACTGGATGTGGTAAAAATGGCAGCTGATGATCCTCTGAATGTGGATGCTGTTGAGATGGTAGGTGAGGACATAGAACATAGAACATAGAAGAATACAGCGCAGTACAGGCCCTTGGGCCCTCGATGTTGCGCCGATCCAAGCCCACCTAAACTACACTAACCCACTATCCTCCATATACCTATCCAATGCCCTCTTAAATGCCCATAAAGAGGGAGAGTCCACCACTGTTACTGGCAGGGCATTCCATGAACTAACGACTCGCTGAGTGAAGAACCTACCCCTAACATCAGTCCTATATCTACCCCCCCTTAATTTAAAGCTATGCCCCCTTGTAATACCCGACTCAATACGCGGGAAAAGGTTCATACTGTCGACCCTATCTAACCCCCTAATCATCTTGTACACCTCAATCAAGTCACCCCTAAACCTTCTTTTCTCTAGTGAAAACAGCCCCAAGTGCCTCAGTCTTTCCTCATACATGCGAGGGAGAACAGGGGGTGAGGACACAAGGGCATGATATGGGATGGATCCAGCTGGGAGCCCTGTCAATCACAATGATGGGGAATTCTCAGCTGGGGAATTCTCCTCTCCTCCACTCCTAACATCTCCCAAAGACACCTTCCAGGTGAAGCAGCACTTTACCTGCAATTCACTCAATCTCGTCTACCGCATTCACTGCTCAGAGTGTGGTCTCTTCTACACTTGGGGGACATAGCGTGGACTGGGTGACCACTTCACAGAACACTTGCATTCTGTCCGCAAAAAAGACCCTAAGCTTCCAGTTGCTTGTCACTTCAACACCCCACCCTGTTCCCTAGCCAACATCTCTGTCTCAGGCTTGCTGCAGTGATCCAGTGAAGCTCAGCACAAACTGGAAGAACAACACCTCATTTACCTCGCGGAGACCCTGTAGCCTTCAGGAGTTCAACAATTTTAGGGCCTGAGCAGCTTTGCCCATTTCCTTACCCCAACTCCCACACACCAGGCCTGGTCATTTAAGACAGATGTCAGAGGCAGGTTCTTTACTCAGAGCGTGGTAAGGGTGTGGAATGCCCTACCTGCTAATGTAGACAACTCAGCCACATTAGGGAGATTTAAACAATCCTTAGACAAGCACATGGATAATTTTGGGATAGTGTAGGGGGACGAGCTGAGAATAGTTCACAGGTCAGCACAACATTGAGGGCCAAATGGCCTGTTCTGCGCTGTATTGTTCTATGTTCTATGTCATCACATGGGCTGCTGCCACACATTACCCATTGTCAGTCACAAATAGTGACCATTAGCAGCTAATCATTCCCCCAGACTGACCTTTATCCAGTGCTTTGACTGCCCAACTGCTTTTTTCTCTTTCTGAGCTCTATCACTATCTATTGTTTACTCCCTTCCCCTCTGCCACCCCATCCCATCAATAGCACAGATAGCAACCTTTTCTGAGCTATTATCAGTTCTGAAGGAGGGTTATTGGACTTAGAATTTTAACTCTGCTTTCTGTCTACCGATACTGCCAGACCCTATGAGTTTTTCCAGCTGTTTCTGATTTTTTTTTCTGATTTGCAATATCTGTAGTTTTTTTGTTGTTGTGCTAATGGAATCTGTACAAGCTGTTAACTTGATAGAAAAAAAAGGACTTTGGAAAAACAATTTTCTGCCATTAATCTTTATTTAAATCTTTATCAATGGGCTTTATGTTTTATTTTTCCCACGTGCAAGGTAATAGCTTGACATTATAATACTCCTTCAGATTGAGAGAATAAAAGCTAATCTCTTCCTGATCTTTCCAGTTACAGTGGGTCTTGATGGAAGGTGGTGGTGTTACAGAATCACAGATGGAGACTATGTGCCTGTACCTGTTCTATTACCAAGTGCCATTCTCCTGCTCCCACAACCCCCCCCCATACCCTCACATATTATTTTTATCCAAATAATCACCCGATGCCTCAATTGAACTAACCTCAATCACACTTCCAGACCCTCACTACTCAAGTTTTCCCACTTCATCCTTGCTTGTTTTGCTGATGACTTTAAATCCACATGTCTGGCTCTTGTTTCTTTAGCGAGTGGAAACTATTTGTCACTACAATTTCTAACAAGCTCACTCATGATTTAGTAATTGTCTATTAGATCTCCTTGTAACCTTTATTCTCCAAGGAGAACAGACCCAGCTTTTTCAATCTATCCTCATTACTGAAGATCGTCATCCCTGGAACCACTGCTTCTACACTCTCTCCAAAATGTTCACAGCCTTCCTATAATGTAATATCCATACCATACACTGGACTCGAGCCAATGTCTAACAAGTGTCTTGTATAAGTTCAACATCATCTAACAAAAAACAGAGAACAGTACAGCACAGGTACGGCCTTTCGAACCCACCAAGACTCTGCTGATACATGATGCCTTTCTAAATAAAAACTTTTGCCTCCATGTAGTCCTTATCCCTCTGTTCCCTGTCCATTCACATATCCATCAAGGTGCTTCTTAAACATTGCTACGGTATCTGCCTCTACCTCTTCCTCTGGCAGCAATTTTTAGGCACTTACCACCCACTGTGTAAAAAAGCGTGCCCCTCACATCTCCTTTAAAGTTACTCTTCTTTACATTAAGCCTATGTCCCCTAGTAACTGACATTTTGACCCTGTGGAGCGACTCGGACTATCCACTCTATCCATGCCTCATAGTTTCGTAAACTTCTATCAGGCTCCCTTTCATCCTTCGATGTTCAAATGAAAACAGATCAGGTTTGTCCAATCTCTCTTCATAGCTAATACCCTCCAAAACAGGTAACATCCTGGTAAACCTCTCCAAAGTCTCCATATCCTTCTGGTAGTGTGGCGATCAGAACTGTACACAATATTCCAAATGTGGCTGAACTAAAGGTCTATACAGCTGCACCAATAACTTGCCAATTTTTATGCCCTGACTGATGAAGGCAAACATGTCATATGCCTTCATAACCACCTTATCCTCTGGTGTTGCCACTTTCAGGGAATTGTGGACCTGTGCGCCTAGATCCATCTGTACACTGATGCTTCTAAGGGTTCTACCGTTTACTGTACACTTCCCGCCAAAATGCATCATTTTTCATTTGGGGTCAATGTTAAATTCCATCTGCCATTTCTCTGCCCAAGTCTCCAGCCTATCTATATCCTGCTGTATCCCCTGACAACCTTCCTCACTAATCCCAGCTCTACAAACCTACTAATCAGGCCACCTAGATTCTTGTCCAAATCATTTATATATATTTTACAAACAACAGGATTCTCAGCAGTGATTCCTGCTGAATACCAATGCTTATGGACCTCCAGTCAGAAAAACACCCTTCCATTGCTACTCTCTGTCTTCCATGACAAAGTCAGTTCTCTATCCATCTTATCTGCTCACCTTCTCCATCAGCCTGCCATTTCTGACCTTGTGAAAGGCATTCCTAAAGTCCGTATTGACAACATTCACTGCCTTGCCCACATTAATCACCTTTGTCCCTTCCTCAAAAAAAAACTCCACAGTTTGTGAAGCATGACCTTCCCCACACAAAGCCGTGCTGCCTATTGCCAGTAAGTCTATTTTTCTCCAAATGTGAGTAAATCATATCCCTAAGAATCTTCTCCAATAATTTCCCCACTACTGATGTAAGGCTCACCAACCTCTAATTTCCAGGATTATCCCTGTTTCTCTTCTTAAACAAAGGAACAATCTTGGCTCTTCTCTAGTCCTCTGAGAGCGCTCCTGTGATTAAAACAATTTCATATAAGGCCTCAGGAACGTCCTTACCTGCCTCCCTGAGTACTCTGGAATAGATCCCATCAGGTCCTGGGGACTTGCCTACCTTAATGCTTTTCAAACACTCAACAGCTTTTTTATATTGATAGCCCTAGAATATAAACGTACCCCTCTCTAGACTCACCATCCGCCATGTCCTTCTCCTTTGTGAATACTGATGCAAAGTATTGATTCAGGACCTCACCACTCCACGCATAAATTCCCTCCTTTGTCCTTGAGTGGACTTTCCCTTTTCCTAGCTACCCTCTTACTTCCTAAAAATGTATACAATGCTTTGGCTGTTTCCATGTGGAGGCTATATATGTTAATATTGCAGACAGAGAACACATGCATATACTCTGCCTGTTTCAACTCAACAAATCAGGAGACAGCCATTCTCTTGTTCATTACTCAGGGGAATTGCCTTGACCAATCAGAGTCAATCTATCTGGTTTAAAATTTAAATATAGCTTGACAATTCACTGCCAGTCATCAACTAACTGGTGCATTCTCCTGGGCAACACATCTACCCACCAGTGCCCACTTGCCAACAGCATGATTTCATTCAGTATCGATGCGATTTTCCCTTTGCTTTGGTATGGTTTTGTAAATTGATCTGATGAGTGTAACATGAGCAGCTTTGGCAAAATGTGTCATTTGTTGGCGATCTTCAACTTCTGTACCACCAAATAACTTCTCCTACACTTACATGATCTTCGTAATTAATAAACAAGAACAAATTAGTTTCACATGTTCTGTCTAAACAATATGTTAATAAGAGAAAACAAGAGATCATACAAGAAATTGGAGCAGAAGACTAAAACGCTCTGCCCTTTAATTCAATCATGGCTGATCTTGAGTTTCAGTTTCACTTTCCCACCAGGCCCCCATTTCCCTAGATTCCTCAAGAGGCTAATCATCTGACTACCCAGCCCTTTTAATATATTTGAGGGTGCTACAATTCCTCCAGATTAGGACAAGTGTTGGTTCCCCTCCCCATCCCTCACAACCCAGCTAACAGGCTGCAAAGCCTGTTTCGGTGGCACAGTGGTTAGCACTGCTGCCTCAAAGCACCAGGGACTCGGGTTCAATTCCCTCCTCGGGTGACTGTCTTTGTGGAGTTTGCATATTCTCCCAGCGTCTGCATAGGTTTCCTCCGGGTGCTCCGGTTTCCTCCCATAATCCAAAGATGTGCCGGTTAGGTGAATTTACCATGCTAAATTGCCCATAGCATTAGGTGCAATAGTCAGAGGGAAATGGGTCTGGGTGGGTTACTCTTTGAAGGTTGGTGTGGACTTGTTGGGCTGAAGGGCCTGTTTCCTTACTGTCGGGAATCTAATCTTTAAAATATAGGTTAACTCATCAAAAATTAGCCACATCACTCACCTATCAGGAGAGCAGCTGATTGAGCAGGTGCTGAGTTAGGGTCGAAAGTAGCCATTAATTGACAACTTGAGGGCCTTAGTTGGTGGTCTATCAGGAAGGTCACCTGCTCACCGTCTTGCTTAGAACATGAGAAGGAGTTGATTTTCTGTCCAGGGTCAACTTACCCAAATATTTTTCCTTCTTGATGCCACTCTAGCCATCTCCAAGTGGGAGAAAAGTCTGCCCATTGTATTCAATTCTGCATTAATTCCAAACCTGGGCATCAAATGTCAGGAAGGCTGTGAAGGATAGTTCTGGACATGAAAATCATTTACACGGATAAACAGCAAAGCTAGGAAATCTCTGTTAAGGAAGATTGAGAGAAGATTTGATAAAATTACAAAGGGTAAGAGCGCAGGGTAAGAGGGAGGAACTGTTCACATCAATGGAAATGTCATGAATGAAAGGGCATGGATTTAATGTGAATTGAGGAAAACATTTTCATAGGGTGGCATGGTGGTTCAGTGGGTAGCACTACTGCCTCACAGCACCCAGGGACCTGGGTTCAATTCCAGCCATTTGTGGAGTTTGCACGTTCTCCCAGTCTCTGTGTCGGCTTACTCCCACATGCAAAGATGAGCAGGTTAGGTGCATTAGTCAGCGGTGAATGTAGAGTAATAGGGTAAGGGATTGGTCTGGGTGGCTTGCTGTTTGGAGGGTTGGTATGGACTTATTGGGTGAAATGGCCTATTTCCACACTGTAGAGATTCTATGATATGATGTTATTATGAAGGTGTGGGTGTCCTGTACCTTTAAGTGAGTTAAAAACTAGCAGAACTGAATAAGGTAACAATGCAATACTTGGTCGAAAGCTGGGTTGCCTGGAGATGACAAAACAAATCCAAATTCGGCCAATCAGTTTAAATTATCCCAAAAAATACCAAACTCCAATCAAGTTTGAATTTAGTATATTGACAACTTTTAAAACCAGTGACACAATCCATTGCTTTAGGGATGTAAGACTGGGCAAAATTGAACAGTTAGGAGGTGAACTGCCAAGCATCTGCAGACTGCTCAGAGAATAGCTCTTTTAAAGGTACCTTTATCGTTCAGAGACCTGAGAAACAGAAATCCCTAAGAAGAAAAGACCAAAGAAGAGAAAATTTGACATCTGGCTGGTTTTGAAAACCCGAATTTTTGGTAAATCTTAATTGGGGGATTTTATCGGATTAGTTTTAGAGAAGGGGAAGGTAAGAGATAGGTTAGAGGAAGAAGTTGTAAATAGCTGTTTGTTAATTATTCTCTGTTATACCTTAAGAAATAAAGCTGTTAATTTTTACTTTAAATAGTTCTTGGCCTCTCAAATTTTCACAGATTATTGCACGGGATAAATCTTTTCTGTGTTGCTGGTTTAAATTAAGCAGGAGGGTTTACTCTGTGACGTAACAGTGTACAGTTCGGATCTGGAATGCACAGTCTGAGCATGAAGTGGGGCCAACCTCAGTCATGGCTTTCAGGAATTGGAGAATTATCTGCAGAGGAATAATTTAAGAACATCAGGGAAGAGCTTTGGATCTGGGCAAGTTAAGTTCCTTTTGCAGAGTTTCAGTCTGACATGAGGAGTTGTCGGCTCTCCAGCTGTCACATAATTATTCCATGCTTCTTTCTGCATTTGATAAACAAAGTGTCGGCAAGAACAAAAGCCACTGCACTTAAAAAGTAATTAATTGTGGGTCATGCTTCAGGACAAATCACTGTGGTAAAGGATTACACAGAGTCAAGTATTCTCAGAGAAATTGACTGCTGGTACTAGATAAGATTATTCAAATACGCCAAATCTTAACCTTTTCTATTGAACTGTATAACATCGAATGTGGCATTATTCCTTTAGTTTACAATGATCAACTGCATTTAACAAATATTTAGCAGAAATAACTTCAATCTTTGTTCCAAAAATAATTGAAGAATCAGTGAATGTTTCTGAAATAATTAACTTTGCCAGTCTCATAAATACTCTGACTACTAGAGCAGGTCACAAATTGGAAGTATTGTCGTAAATACTGTCTCTTCCTCGATGGTGTCCACCATCTACAATGACCTAATCAGGAGGTTGATACAATATTCTCCACTTGCCTGGTTGTGTGTAACTCTAATGCTCATGAAGTCCAACACAGTCCAGGGCAAAGCAATATGCCTGATTATTAACCTGCCCACCACATTTACTCCCCTTTCACTAATACAGTAGCAACAGTGTCATATACAAGTACTGCAATAACTCACCAAGACTTGTTTGACAGTGTGTTCCAAACTGTAACCTTCACCATCTAGAAAAAAACAAAGTGCTGGGGAAATAAGACCATAAGACACAGGAGTAGATGTAAGGCCATTCAGCCCATTGAGTCCACTCTGCCATTTAATCATGGCTGATGGACATTTCAACTTCACTTACCCGCACTCTCCCTGTAGCCCTAAACTCCTTGTGAGATCAGAAATTTATCAATCTCTGCCTTGAAGACATTTAATTAGATTAGATTACCTTAGATTAGATTAGATTACTTACAGTGTGGAAACAGGCCCTTCGGCCCAACAAGTCCACATGTCCCGGCCTCCACTGCGCTCCGTGGCAATGAATTCCACAGGCCCACCACTGTCTGGCTGAAGAAATGTCTCCTCATTTCCATTCTAAATTGACCCCCTCTAATTCTAAAGCTGTGCCCAATGGTCCTGGTCTCCCCACCTAACGGAAACAATTTCCCAGCATCCACCCATTTTAAGCCATGCATTATCTTGTAAGTTTCTATTATGATCTCTCTCAACCTTCTAATGAATACAATCCCAGGATCCTCAGCCATTCATCATATGTTAGGCCTACTATTCCAGGGATCATCCATGTGAATCTCCGCTGGACACGTTCCAGTGCCAGTATGTACTTTCTGAGGTGTGGGGCCCAAAACTGGACACTGTATTCTAAATGGGGCTGAACTGGAGCTTTATAAAGTCTCAGAAGCACATTGCTGCTTTTACGTTCCTACCCTCTTGAGATAAATGACAACATTACATTCGCTTTCCTAACCACAGACTCAACCTGCAAGTTAACCTTTCGAGAATCCTGGACTAGCACGCTCAGATCCTTTTTTACTTTGGCTTTATGCATTTTCTCACCGTTTGGAAAAAAAATACAGCCATGGACTATTTTTTAAAGTGCAAAATCTTGCACTTGCTCACATTGAATTTAATTAGCCATTTCCTGGACCACTCTCCTAAACTGTCGAAATCCTTCTGCAGCCTCCCACCTCCTCAGTACTACCTGCCTGTCTCCCCGATGTAGAGGAGACCACAAAGGGTACAGTAGATGACATTGGTGGAGGTACAGATACATTTCTGTCAAATGTGGAAGAATCCTTCGGGGACTTGGACGGAGGTGAGGGGGAAGGTTTTGCACTCCCTGCGGTGGCAGGGGAAGGTGCTGGCAGTAGGGTGTGAGCTGGTGGAGGGCCACGGATCTGACGGAGACGCGGAGGGAATGGTCTCTCTGAAATGCTGATAGGGGTGGGCAGAGAAATATATCTCTGGTGGTGGAGTCTTTTTGTAGGTGGTGGATGTGGTGGAGAATGATGCGATGTATACAGAGGTGGATGGGGTGGAAATTGAGGACCGGGTTNNCTGACCTTGTTTCTTTGTGAGGGGTGGGATTCAAGCGCAGAGGTGCGGGAGGTGGAGGACATGCGTTGGAGGCCATCGTCAACCATGTGGGAGGGGAAATTGCAATAGTTGAAGAAGGAGGCCATCTGGAATTTTCTAAGGTGGAATTTGGTCATCCTGGGAAGAGATGCAGTGGAGATGGAGGAATTGAGAATAAGGCCTTGGGGTAGTGTAAAATGGAACTATATCCTTTTATTGCTGCTGGGTCAAAATTGTTGAACATACTCCTTAAAGCTCTGTTGATGTAAATAGACACGACATCAAGGATTGGTGCTGACAGAGGTAGCTCACTACTATCAGGAATGGGCAA
Organism: Chiloscyllium plagiosum; assembly: GCF_004010195.1. Lineage (NCBI taxonomy): Eukaryota > Metazoa > Chordata > Chondrichthyes > Orectolobiformes > Hemiscylliidae > Chiloscyllium > Chiloscyllium plagiosum. Next base: position 2,135,137 of record NC_057712.1, on the reverse strand, counting down.
TAAATACTCTTCCTATTCACATTCTCTGAATGATCAAGAAAATCTCACAGCCTTATTAAATAGTAACAGACAACAAACGCTTGACATAATTCTTCAGTGCAATTTGGAAATTTTATCACTAAGGTTTGCAAGAATGACAAAATGAAATCTTGAACCTCACATCATTGTATGACTTTTCATAATGTTTACTGTTATTTCAGGCTATCAACTGGAATCAAGACTTCAGGATAAAGTGAGGTTCTGTGTTTAAGATGATTTCTGTAATGTTCACATCTACTTTCCAATTAAAGTGAGCTTCTCAAAAGGTTTATTAACTTTGAATAAATTTAGCAGGTTTTATACACTTTAATAGTTATTAAACTGATATCCAATTTATGAGAAGTCAAAGTCCCACCATTTTCAAGCTTTTTCCATTTAATCCGAGAGCTTCCATCCCAAATTGGCCAAACCAGCATTAAAGGTAATAGAATTCTCAGTGCAAGGTAAGTTGGGGGCAAATGGAGTTCTGTAAACATTTACCCAGGAGGCCACACCCACACAATGGAATAACAAGCTTGTCAACTTTAACCATTACGTCCATCTACAATCATTCATAGAAACAACCTTAATTTAAGCTTTTTTGGGGTACTCAGTTTTTAATGTTTTGAAATATTCAAAAAAATCTTCAATTAATACTCAGACTGTTACTACTGCACACAAACGAAACTAGCAAATGTTCAGTTTGTTTTTTAAAAAATCATTTTCAGATATTTTAAATCAAGTTATTCATGGGTGGTTTATTGACACTCTTATTTAAGATAGCTATTTTTTGATGAACTCATTTTTGGCTCAACCTTAAAAAATCTGCTCTGGACTAAAATGAATATTTCTCAATGTAAGGGAAACAAAGACATTGTTTTGCTGATTGATCACACAGGTTCATGAAAGATTTTATATTTGCCAATTTGTAAGCAACTGTTTGGAAACCTGCACTTGTCTCAATTTCAGAACACCAGTGCAGGTCAGCCTCCAATTGCATAAATGACCTAAAGTGAAGCCTCAACATTATTGTATTTTGACATAAACAAATGCTCTGGTCTCACTGCAATGTATTAAGTCATTGTTTCTCACCCCTACTTTTCCCTAAATAAAAATGAATGTGGCAAAGTAATAATTGCCCCTGTCTCAATGCAGCTGATCATATGTTATGTGTGGTTTGAAGTCAGGATGAAAATAATGAAGGAACAGGTGCTAGGAAACTAAAAATTGTGGTAGTTTAAGAACAGGTTTTAACTAATATACGAGACACGGAGACTGACAGTGACTGATTTAATTGATACTCAGCCAATTAAGCTTCAGTCTCATCAGTGATGACATCATCTAGCTTCTCAGATTGGATTACTGTACTCCCTGTAGTCCACTGCTTGGCAACCAATAGTTTCTTCAGCTTCTTGTAACCTTGAATAGACAGGACACTTAGCATTTTGAGTCTTTTAATCATTTTCTTAATAAAGGAGTGACATTTCTTTGAAATGGTTCTGCAAAGTAAACAAAAAATCTCAGCCAGTGCAAAACAGCAGAGCTTCAATTCTTCAAAAAAAAACTATCTGGAGGATCAGAAAATTGCAGGGAATTATAAAAACAAAGCATATCAAATTTGTACAAGTCCACGTTGAATAAACATAGGCTTTGGCTGGCAGTTAATAACTTGAGATCAACTGACTTACAAAATTCCCAAACTTCTGTTTGAATGTGGAAGGGTTTTGTATTGTGGATACGTGCAAATATGGTACATATATGTATATGTAAGACAAACAGATCAAATAAAGAATTCAGGAGGGACAGCTTAAACCCAGAGAAGGTAGAACTTGCTGCCATTTAAACAGATAACAATGGAGGGTATTTAATGAACAGCATTACGCCTACATGAGAAGAAATAAAAGGTTTTTGAAAGAGGTAATTAGCATGGAACAACGCTTTATGGATAAAAGAAAAATGACAATATAACCAAGTTGAGCTGAACAGTGTAAATTCAGAACAGTTCCATGAAATCTGGTTGTGTATAACCACTGTATTTGTAAATTCCTCTCGATTTTGAATAAGATTTCTCCAGTTAATTTGGCTCTACCAGACTGCTACTCATTTTAAACATTACAGAAAATCTGCTACAGTCATGTTGCAGGCTTGGCAGAAGCATCAATGTTGAAGGTTCATTACACAGAACCTCTTGAGCAAGTACGTGAGGAAAAATATTAAATTTCTAACAGCAGGATACCCAGCCCACTAAATTAAAGTTGGTGTAAATATACCAGAATATGCTTCCACAGCTGTTTTACATAAATGTCTTCATTGATTATTTGCCTGAAAGGAACATTGTTAATTTATTACAACAAAGTTGAAGTATGTTATTTTATTATAAATGTAGCCTGGCTTAGAACAATTTGCACCTTTTTGTTTTGGTGAATAGTCCGGGAAGAGTTTTCGAATGCCTCCTTTTCATAACGTGACCATTCCTTTTGTTTGTCCAGTTTTTGATTGATTGACATTTTACAAACACGGAGGCAATTCAACAAAAATCAATTATTCCCAACTTTTATGAATGGAGACACTATTTGTTAAGTAGCAATTAATTTTCAACACCTGGAAAAGCAAACTCATAATTCAAATGCTGATCCTATCCCATCTCTGATCTGTTTGGAGATTGAGCGAAAGGTGATACACTATATTTAAACTTTGTAAATAGGAAGTACTATTTAAGGCAATACATAAAACATAATTGTTAAATAATTCCTCTAAAAAGTTACAGGTCATCTCTTCAGAATAAAGTAGGGAAACTGTACAGTTAAGTTTTCCTTCAACTGCTAATGTCAAGTAGAGTGTCAGAGAAGACTAACTCTCAGGGTTTGTGGAATGAATGTAAACCTTTGTTTCCCTGCTTCAGGTTAGGTTATGGATGCTACTCTTTCACACATGAAATGCTATGAAACACTGGCTTTCAAATATGTAATTCAGTTTTATTTGCGATTGAACCAAGAATAAGGATTCCGTATTTTTTGCAGTACTATATCAGCACTACAACATAATAAATAGGAACTTGAAGATTATCATCAATTCCAAAAATAAAATCAAATTTGTCCTTTTGTTTTTCTTTAAAGACATTTGTCTGGTTCTTTAATGCTGTTTTTGTTTTGCATTTGGATTAGAGCTTTGCCATCATGGGGGAAAACACCCAATGCATCTTGTAGCATGATACAGCATTACATTAAGACACCTTTCACAGATGGCAAGTGCAGTTTGCACAAAACTAGCAAAACAATAGTCAGGCACCATGAATTCAAACTCATAAAACATTAACATACTATACAAATTAACTTAGAGCAACATAATATACAATGTGGCTGATTCCCATGTGAAGAGTGACTTCACGAACAATACTATTTTACAGATTTTCTAACTGATTTAAAATATATGAATCCCCTCTAAAATTATTCATTTTCTATTAACAATACTGAACTAACTACAGCACTGACTAACTCAGCTTGTGTTTGTCAAGCCCCTCTGCTTGCAGAGGAATGTTTTAGCGAAACTGTGGAAAGAAAGCATCTGAAAGAGATAGGAATCCTTGCAACAATAAGTCATGCAGGTTTGAGAATACAGTAACATTTATCATGCTGCCTTCAACCTGTCCTGACAACCTTCAGTCCTTGGAATGCACTTTGATTTTAATATTCCATACTTTGTACGTGCATTTTAAAGTCGGAGTCTGTTTTATACTACAGCACAAAGCATCAATGCCAGTGATAGTGGATTTATCTGATGATGTAGAAATTGCATGTTGGTGATCCAATCAAATTAGATGTTGTGGATTGAAAACTACTGCATTTATGTACAGGTGCTATCCCAAGTTGGTTCAAAGAGAAGTAATGTTTATTTATTCATTCTCAGGAAGTGGGTGTCCTTGGCTAGGCCTGCACTTAACGCCCATCCCTAAATGCCCATTGGGAGGTCAGCAGCCAACCACATTGCTGTGGGTCTGGAGTCACGTGTATATCCGACCAGGTAAGGATGACAGTTTCCTTCCTTAAAGGACATTGGTGAGCTAGATGGGGTTTTTTTCCCCCCATATATCAGCAATGGCTTCATGACCATCATTAGACTTTTAATTCTTAATTGGACAAGAAAATATGGTAGAACAATTGTCTGCCTAAAAGCTTGGTCACAGCATGGGGTTTTATGTAATCTTATAGGAAGGGAATTTCAGAGTACCGGCCTCAAGGATTAAAGGAAAAGGCCCTTAACATGGGACCTGATCGAGGGAGAGATTCACAAAATGGCAGAGTGAGGAGAGTGTTCTCAGGATGTGGGGTGTAATGGAATGGGGTTAGTGGGCTACAGAGACAACAGTTAGAGGGAGTTGCCAGAATATGGAGGAATTTAGAGCAAAATTTAAATTGATTACATTTGATTCCATGTCAATAGATTAAAAAGAATAGGAATAATTGACAAAGATAGAAGTTGGAAAACAGAGTTTTGAAAGAGTTGAGGTTCACAATGGGCAGAAATTGGAAGACTGGCTAGGAGGAAGTTAGAGCATTAGAGTCTGGAGGGAAGAAGTGCATGAACAAAGATTAAAGGAGCAAATGGACTCAGGAAGGGAACAGGCAGGTGATTTGTGCTGGAGAGTATATGAATTGGAATGTCAGTTCAGGGTTTACTTATAAACAGTGGCTAGGAATGGGATGGGATGGGATGGAATGGATAGTAAATGATGGTCTTTATGTTTGTGTTGAAACTGGTACTCATCCACATCTGGATATTGGAGAAAGATACAGGGTCAGGAATCATGATGGAGAGATAGCGCAGGTAAAATCAGAAAAATCAAGAAATTCAATTGCTTGATTGGACACTTGATACAAAACTGCAGGATTAGTGCAAGCTAATACATAATATTGATTGCCACTAAGCTGCATGTAAATCAATATTGGTGTGAAAACTTGCTCTGAAAAATTCCTCCTTAGCCTATGAAAATTATTCGTACCTGAAGTATGGAACTTGAAAATTAAGTAAAGAAGTCAACATCTTATTAAACCTGAACAGGTGGGCACAGAATGAGGATTTGAAAGTCAAATCAATAATTTGCAAACAATATTTGAGATGAAAATGCATTTTACCCTGCAAGGTCATGAATCTGTAGAAAGTACTTCCAGATAAATATCAAATAATATTTCAATTAAAGCTTTAAAATAATTTGAGTAAATGTCTGGCTTAGAATGGGACTCAGTGTACAGGACAAGCATAGCTAGAAATATCAGGCAACCATCTGAAATTTTTTTTTTGGAAGGGCAGACACTATGAAACGAGTGTTCAAAGTTAAAAATCACACAACACAAGGTTATAGTCTGACATGTTTATTTGGAACCACTGTCTTTCTAGCGCTGCTCCTTCAGGTAACTAGTGGGGCAGGATCCTGAAAGCTAGTATTTCCAAATAAACCTGTTAGACTATAACCTGGTGTTGTGTGATTTTTAACTTTGTCCACCCCAGTCTAACACTGGTTTCTCCACATCATTATGGAATGGAACAGAGTACAAATAAAGTTTGTTTAAATATTTGGTAGTTTTACTAGATTTATCTTTGGCACAGGGAGAATACCTCACTTTCAATACAGCAACCGGTTAAAAAGTAAAGTAGAACCATAAGGTTAATAATTTCTGGATAACTGTGTAAACCATGAGCAGATTGGCACGGGGCTAATATGACCAGAAAACTACACGTGTGGCTAAAAGCCTGGGGTGCAAGAAACTGGTTTCAATTCATGGGGCAGCAGCATTGGGGAAACAGGAAGCTGTACTTTTGGAATGGGCTTCCCAGTGAGTCCAGTGTCCTGGTGACTGGTGGAAATGGGGGTGTACTAAAGACTGAAACTACATCCGGGTTTGGGGGGTTGGGGTGTAGAATGAGGGAAGGTTCAGAAAGGTGGAATATAAGAAATTTTAAGGAGAAAGGTTGAGTCAACACTCCAGTTCAGGGACATAGAAAATGGTAAACAGTGTGACAGGAAGGGGCGAAGCATACAACATTTAAAATACATCAACAAATGTGGTCACAGTAAAAAGAATTGGCTTTACACCTTTACACTAATGGGATGTAGAGTGGGGAAGGATTCAGTTCAAGAGAGATTTCAAAATCCAAAGATCAGAGTTGAGGTGATGGAGTCATAGAACATAGAACAATACAGCACAGAACAGGCCCTTCGGCCCACGATGTTGTGCCGAACATTTGTCCTAACTTAAGCACCCATCCATGTACCTATCCAATTGCTGCTTAAAGGTCACCAATGATTCTGACTCT
>NC_057712.1:2089833-2128798 GCF_004010195.1 Chiloscyllium plagiosum | reverse complement strand
CTCAACCTATCCTCGTACGACCTTTTCTCCATTCCAGGCAACATCCTGGTAAATCTTCTCTGCGCCCTCTCCAAAGCTTCCACATCTTTTCTAAAATGAGCCGTACAGAACTGCACGCGGTACTCCAAATGTGGCCTTACCAAGGTCCTGTACAGTTGCAACATCACTTCACGATTCTTGAATTCAATCCCTCTGCTAATGAACGCTAATACACCATAGGCCTTCTTACAAGCTCTATCCACCTGAGTGGCAACTTTCAAAGATCTATGAACATAGACCCCAAGATCCCTCTGCTCCTCCACCTCACTAAGAACCCTACCGTTAACCCTGTATTCCGCATTCTTATTTGTCCTTCCAAAATGGACAACCTCACCTATACCTACATCGACCCTGTCAAGTGTAAGCTGCGAGGGACAGAGAGTTTAATGTCACAGTGTTTCAAATAGTAACTTCCATGCAGGGTATAATAGTTAAAAATCAAACTGAATTCGCATTATCAGAATGTATTCAGGATCTACTATGAACCTGTGGCATGAATAGAGATGAATGTTTTCAATCTCATCGCCATTTTGTGGTGGCCAAGGTTGGAAGCAAATGTTCCAGGGTAAACAATTTTTGAAAGGGCAGGCATAGAGTAAAAGAGGGAAAAGAGGGAGGAGGAGCCCTAATTAATAAAAAATGAAATAATAATGAGAGGAAGAATCTTGGCTCAGAAAATCGCTACACAGAATCACAAGGGTCATAAGATGTTGATGGGGTAGTTCACATGCTCCAACTTTAAGTAAGTAGTTATTGGATGCTTATAGAATTATAGAATTCCCTACAGAATGGAAGCAGGCCATTCAGCCCATTGAGTACACACCTACCCTCCGATGGGCATCCCACTCAGATTTCCCCCATCCTCACTTTATCCCCTGTAACCCATCTAGCCTGCACATCCTTGGACATTATGGGCAATTTGGCATTGCCAGTCCACCTCACCCAAAAATCTTTAGACTTATAGCAAAAGTTATGTAATAGTTGCAGGTGACTTCATTTCTCATATAAGCTGGACAAAGGTGGTCTGAAATATGAGTTTGTGGAATGATTTGGTGACAATTTCCTGCAACAATACGTTATGGAACCAACCAGGCATAAAGCTATTTTAGGAGAAAGTGAGGACTGCAGATGCTGGAGATCTGAGTCGAGAGTGTATTGCTGGAAAAGCACAGCTGGTCAGGCAGCATCCGAGGAGCAGGAGAGTCAACATTTCGGGCAAAAGCCCTTCATCAGGAAAGCGCAGATGCCCAAAACATTGATTCTCCTGCTCATCGGATGCTGCCTGACCTGCTGTACTTTTCCAGCACTACACTTCTCAACTTTAAGCTATTTTAGATCCAGTCTTGTGCATTGGAGCAAGTTAATTAGTCATGTCCTGGAAAAGATCCAGTGGGAACCAGTAAACATAACACAGTTGAAAGTGATGTAGTCTAAGCATGAAGAAGAACCTTAAAACATAAACAAAACCAATAACTTGTGTGAAGAGGAAATTGGCCAAGTGGTTGATTGAGTAAATGGACTAAAAAGATGGATGTTCCTAAGCAATGAAAAATACTTAAAGGAACAGATCAAAATGTCAAATAAAAATACATTCCATTAAAAAGCAAAAACACAACACAAAACATCCTCCTGAGGTGAAGCAGTTTATAATGTTGCAAAGAATGGTAAAAGTGTCAGGACTGCAAAATATCAACAAATCATGAAAAGAGGAAAAGAATATGGCAGAAAAGCAGGAATATTAAAATAGACTATGTTTTCAAAGTGTAGAAAAAGAGAGTAAATATTGGTCCCGAGAAGACAGAACAGAAATTATCTTGATAAATAAGGAAATGGCAGAAATAAATATTGTCTGTCTTCACAACAGAAAACAAAAATCACAGAAATACAGGTATTCAGAGATTAATAAGAATAAAGAAATTAATATCAACAGAGAAACATAAAGGACTAAAATTGACAAATCTCCAGATGCTGCTGACCTACATTAGGTTCTTAAAGAGAGAGCCAAAGTGATAGTTGACTTATTGGCTGTGATTTTCAAAATTCCCCTCGATTCCTGAATGTTTCCAGTAGATTGTAGTTTAGCAAATGTGACATTACTTTGAGGAAAGGAGGGAATACCAAAACAGGGAGCTCCTTGACATCAATCATCGGGAAAGTGCTGGCATCTATTATTGGGAATTCTTAACAATGTACTCAGAAAGCATAATATAATTTTTTAAAAAAGGGTCAGTAGGGTTTAAAGAAATTGAAACAAAGAGTGGAATAAGTGTGGTATTTTCAATTGACTAGTGGATTGCTAGGGTCTCAGGTTATCTACACTGTGTCACCTTGTCTATGATATTTGAGACAGAATTGTGTATTTAAGTTGGTTGATAGTAAGAGCTAGGTGAGAATAGATGTTGCGAGAAGGACACAATGGGGTGGCAAATAGAAAAAGATAGGTTAAATGAGTGGGCAACAAAATGTCACTTGGAATATAATGAGAGAGGAAATGTGAATTCATGCAGTTGTGTCAGAAAAGTAGAAATGCAACTATTTTTTAAAATGTGTATTAAATTTATAAATGTTAATGTCTAGAGAAATGGGTACACTTGTATAAGGAACCCAAAATTTCACATGGAAGTATAGCAAGCAAACTGCATGTTAACCTTTAATGCAAGAGCTTTGCAGGACAAGAATACATTGTATAGTATTTTGGGGAGACCACACCCGAAAGACTGTTTGCAATTTTGGTCTCCTTATTTAAGGAAGAATATACAATACTTACAATGGAGACAGTGCAGAAAAGCTTGGTCCCTGGAATGAATGGCTTGTCTTAAACTGAGGGGCTGAATAAATTCTACATAAATTCTCTGGATTTCTGAAGAATGAGAGTCTATCTCATTGCAACATTCAAGATTATTAAAGAGCTTGATCGGTAGATACTGAAATATTGTTTCCCTTTTTGGGGAATATAGAACAAGGGTGTGTTGTTTCAGAATAAAGGGCTGATATGAGAAGACATTTCTTCACTAAAAACAGTGGTGAATCTTTGAAATGTTCTTCCTCAGTTGATTGTGGATATTTAAGGCTGTGGTTGACAAGTTTTTGTTCTCTTGGGAATGCAAGGGTTATGGGACATGAGCAGGAAAATGGAGCTAAAATCTGACATGGTCATACTGAATGACCAACCAAGTTCTCTGTTCCAAATTCTTAGTTTTTTTCCAGATTATAACAGTTATTCAGAGTATTTATAAAGAGGATCTAATACTGACGTGTGGGAGTGGACTTGATGTTCCAAGTGGCATTTCCACGTTTGTTTGTATTTTTCAAGAGAATCTCACTGTTTGCAATTTGTTTTCATGTTTTCTTTCACCATGTCTGCTGCATAACAAAATCTTTGGATGTTTTACCATATTTTAGCAGCTATTTTGTTCCAGATGCAGTTTGAGTATTAACTTTGCCTAGTTAAAGTCCAATTCACTCCATTTATTTTCGACATTTACAAAGAATTCCTCCTGAACAGTGAGTAATTTTAGCACTTTCCAAGCCTGACACTTGTGTACTCCGCATCCTCCATTCTCAGTCTGAGCACAGAAACAAATGAATTGCAGAATGTTCATGCTGAGGGCTGACCTTCAGTGAGTGATGGATTAAGCCATAAATGGGAAGATGCTTTCTCATATAAATGAATTTGAACTCAAAACTTAGAAATTATGAGATGGGAAGGGCACCATTACTGAGGAAATAAACATTGCCAATTGGCTTGGGTTATAGTCTAAAGAGTTCCCTTAATATATGTCCTCATCATTTTCAAATTAAAATAAAAATACCCATCTTGCATACCAAGCATTAAAGGGCAAATTCAAAGTATAAATTGTCAGAGAACAGATATGAAAAATATAGCAGCCAAAAATGCAATATTAATCCCACCATTTCAGGAGTTAATTTACTGAAGGTGCCAACAGTTTGTTGGCGAAGCTTTCATCTTTATACATAACAGAAGAAAAATCACAAGTCTCACAACAAATTTGTAATGATGAAAACAGGAAGAATTTGCTCACGGTGAAAATAAAGCATGCATGAATCTGGAAATAAGTATGAGTGTGTTCCTGTGCCAAAGCCCTTCAATGAGCACAGCAAAAATGTTCATTTTTCAGAAAAAGGCTGTTTCAGTTTTTGTTGACTTTTACATTCACATAATGATGTCTTCAACAGCTGAGGGAAGGATGGTTCAAATGGATGAACAGAGTCAAGTATGATTGGTTTCTTTGTATAGTCACTGTGCCTGCAATATATAACGGTAGGGAGAAGGAGCCAAGAAAAAGATTATCAGTAATTAACTTGATATATAGCAATATACAGGAGTAACCATGGATTAGTACAGTTATGAGAACTTGACACAACATTGTCAAATAAATTTAAAAACATGAAATGGTGTCAAATCTTCTGAGCTTATTCAGTGAGTAGCTGAGCCCTATACACCAGGAAAGACCCAAGTAAGATCCTCATTCTGTGCTGAGTTAGCTACACTCTCAGCCAGGAGATTTATTGGTAAGGAGAACATTCACTTCAGTCCCCAAACTAGGAAGTATTTCATTGCTCTCGGTGATGCTTGCTCAGAGTGTGTGTACTTGTATGGTAAGCAAAGATAAAATGACTCCAAAGGAAATGGATCGGAAATTTGGAGGGCTGCATTTTTGTATGTGCTCTGTGTGCCTGAACAGTGAAATCCCACATTACACTTTGGGAATTGTTTGAAAGAAGCCAACAGCTAGCCGTCAGTGAGGACACCGGGATCAGGCTGCTGTCACGTATGTTCTGATCATCATGGTTCTTCAGGTAAGTGAAGCCAGGAAGAATGTGAGTGAGCTTACATCATAGGCAATAGGAATATCACCAAGAAGTGAGAGTGCCCAGGAGGATCAGGGGCTACAGGTTGGGGAAATAACTGGGTGTGAGAAATTGGTAGCCTGGAGGATGTGTTAAAACAAAAAGCAGGACAACAATTTGGAATGGCGGTGAACTGGGGTTGGAAAGAGAATAACAAAAAAGGCAGATGCTGGAGATCAGAAACAAACACAGAATTTGCTGGAGAAACTCAGTGGGTCTGGCAGCATCAGTGGAGGGGAAGCAGAATTAATGTTTCAGGTTGAATGACCTTTACTGATGGAGAGTTATTGGACTTGAAGCATTAAATCTGCTTTCTCTTCACAGATGATGCCAGATCTGCTGAGTTTCTCCAGCAACGTCTGTTTTTACTGGAAGGAGAATTCCTGCCTTTTCCAGTTCCTCCTTCTGGAAAATAATAGTGAAAAATTTACCTTCCAGAAAACAAGGTCTGGTTTGTCTGAATGCAGCCAGTGTTGGCACAGGGTGCATCAAGGAAAACCATTCTCGAAATGGGACCAACAATAGGAATTTTGACCCTTTTATTCGAATATGTGGTCGTAGCTCCAGTTGCTTTCTGTTTTCCCTTTGGGAGTGTTGGGTAGAGCACCTTCAGCCAGTACCATACACATACTGCCTTTCCTTCAGACTGAAGGATCAATGGAACAGTCAGAGCTCAATCAAATCATAGGACAGTAATTTCCAAAGTTTGGGTATGCATAATGGTCATTGGGTAGGATATCAGAATGTGTCTAATACTCAATGACTCTCAATTTGATAAAGAGTCAAAGGAAATCAGGGAATTGAATAAAGAATTGGAAATCCAACTTTATAGTTTTAAAAGCAAATTACTGCGGATGCTGGAATCTGAAACCAAAAGAGAAAATGCTGGAAATCTCAGCAGGTCTGGCAACATCTGTAAGGAGAGAAAAGAGCTGACGTTTTGAGTCTAACTGACCCTTTGTCAAAGCTCAGCTTTGACAAAGGGTCAGTTAGAGTCGAAACGTAAGCTCTGTCTTCTCCTTACAGATGCTGCCAGACCTGCTGAGATTTCCAGCATTTTCTCTTTTGGTTTATAGTTTTAAAGTTGATTTATAGTCACAAATCAGATAAAATTAATCACTGATGACTAAGTTAATATTTTAACACAGGTACATTCTCTTAGTCTCAAAACCAAGGCCCAGGTATTTTGTAGATTACCTGCTGGATCAGATGGGAACTGGCGGATCATAAAGAAAGCATCTTATCTGATGTTGGAGAAACTTTTGTTTCTGTGTCTGGCAATCCCTCCTTGTTAATCCATGAGATATTCTCAATGAGACAAGTTCCTCTTATTGAAGATTCAGCCTTCAGAGTGTATCAAACTACTCCTTCGTGGCTACAACAATTTCAAGCATGCAATTTATATAAACAACCAAATGACCATGTATTGTTTTTCAAAGAGCTTGCAATTATTCAGTTTGCTCCTCCAAATATTGTGTTATATGGGCTGAGAGGAAGAGGTCCCATTTTCAGACAGCCTGACTTGGGGTATTCCATACCTGTACGATAACGTAGCATGCATGCTCTTATTAAAAATAGAGAGACAATTACTGACATTGATCAAAGTACTTACTTGAGTTATTTTACACCTTCCATACTCCACTTTAACCTGTAACAAGACAAAGCAGATTGACAAAACTCTGTACGGTTATGACCTATTCCTTTCAGACAAGTTTTCACATCGTGCTCTGAAAGCTGATTATCCCTGCACTAGATTCACATGGAAATGTGCTCTCCACTGTAGCAGGTCATTTAGGCTTCAAGTCAAATAAAGACAAAAATTCAAACTCGTTGAAACAGCTTGTCATCACAGACACTTTCCCACTGATCCCAGGTTAAGTGGCACTATGAAGAGAGTTGCTCAGATCTCAAGCAGATGAACCCTTGCTCCTCTCACCATTCTTGAATAAATATCACTGAGCCTTGGGGAGTTAGTTGGTTTGAACCCGTTTAGCTTGTCTCATTTATGTGGCAATGATTGATGATATTTGTAATATCTTTGTTTGAAGAGAGCAGGTTGCTCATGTCTTTCCTTCGGAGTACTGAAAATAGATGTTCAGAATATTGAAAATATTGTGCTCATTCTTAAGTCTGTCGGCCGCTTGCACCTTTAATGGTTTTCAGCTCATCTGTGGCTCTCTCTTATATTACTGTATCACATTCTGAGAGCATAAATTGGGAATTCTAATGAAGTGAGTTTACATAAGGAACAAACTAATGAATGATTAGGAAATCAGAGCACCATAAAACAATAACTGGGATTTCTACAATAAGACCATTAGCGATAGCAGCAGAATTAGGCCATTTGGCCCATCGTGGCTACTCCATCACTGATATGGAGTATCAACCCCACTCTCCTGCCTTCTCTCTATAACCTTTGATCCCCTTATCAATCAAGGACCTATCTATCTCTGTCTTAAATACACTCAATGACGTGTCTTCCACAGCCCTTTGTGGCAAGGAGTCCCACAGAGTCCCCACCCTCTGGCTGAAGAAATTCCTTCTCATCTCCGTTCTAAAGGGTCATCCCCTTCATTCTGTGGCTGAGCCCTTGGGTCCTAGTGGAAATATCTTCTCCACACCCACTTTATCCAGGCCTCTCAGTATTCTTCAAGTTTCAATCTGATCCTCCCTCATCCTTCTCAACTCCATCAACTCCAGAGTCCTCGATCGTTCCTGATGTGATCCAGAATATCCAGACATTATTAGTCTGGACATGAGCATGATGGAGCCTATCAACAATGTAACTTCCCAGCATCAAGAGCAACATTTAAATTTTGTGTTGGACTTATTACCATTTCATTCGAGGAATTTACACCAAACAACATATTTGCATGAATTTGGATTTGTGATTTGGGCTGTGAATTCACATAAAATGGAGAATCTATGATTTGATAGATCTGACTAATGTATAATTATTGATGTAGTTGATTTGTTTGAGGGAATAAAGTTTGTAATTAATAAATTGATTTTGGCCACTCTCAGAATCCACAATCTGAGATGAAGTTAGCGACTGTTTCAAAGTGCCTGAACCTATGGAAATGTTCTGAAGGGGACTAACCTGCAGGGGCTGGTGAAGAGCAGATGGTGGTTGGGGGATCTCAATTAGACAGTCAATTCAATAGCTGTGATGGATTGGTTGGCTTTTTAAGCTGGAAGGTTGTATGATCCTATTTTGTTTCACAAGTTTAAAAGTACTGTATTTTTAAAAACCAATGGGTCATGTAAAGGAATGCTGCAGAAGTATTTGTGAAGGCATCCCACAGGTAGGATTGCTACTAAAATGTAGGCATTTGGAAGAAGAAGAATGTAACCGTGTGAATGGAAAGCTGTCTTTCATATGAGAAAGGATCAGGATTAATGGGCTAGCAGTAGGATACCACAGGGACCAGTGTCGCGTCCAAGTTTGTTCTGGATATGCATAAACAGGGAGGTCTTGTGGTGCAGTGGGTAGTGTCCATGCCTTTGAGTCAGAAGTTATGGGGTCAGGTTCCAATCCAGGACTTGGTGCAGGAAGAAGTGTTGTTCATAGCACAGTCCAATAGGTTTCTCATCAACTTGTAAATCCCTCCAATATACAACCAATGGCAGGCAGAATGAGTGAAAGAGAATCAGTCCCAGCTGGTGAAAGGGAAATGGGAGCATCTACCATCACCATCTCTAGCTCTGGACTACAACATGTATATGAAATCATGTTGCCACAGCAACACTGACTCCTTGTAGAAGCTGAGAGCCAATACAAAAGGGTTCAATCCTGGTTCTAGCTGGAGTAGTATTGGAATCCGCTCTGCACCTCCTTGTCTTGGCCAATGCAGAGGCTGGATCACTGCAGGTCAGAGCTGCCTTCATTCAGAGAACTGAAGAGAGGAGGAATGCACAAATAATAAAGATCAACATGTTTGATGTTGACACAAAGTTTGGCAAACTGTGAGGCAGATAGGAAAGGATAGTAAGATGATGATGAATGGTCAATGGTAATTATAATTTAATACAAACTGTAACATGACATATTTTCAGAGGAAAACAAAGAATGGGAGTAAATGCTCAAAAGATGGTGAGAACGGTGGAAAAACAGTGACGGAACAGTGCAATTACAGCTGAGAAATGCACCTGCACCTAAAAGGGAGCATACAGGGACCAGTGTGGGTTCAGTGGGTGTGCACATGGTGCAGGGAATGCTGGGACAATGCTGCTAAATGCTCATTATAAAGAGTCACGGTGCAGTGGCTAATGCTCGGAGCTCTGTGTATCTGCTTGCTGAGAGAAAACAGGCCTTTTGTTGCCTTTAAAATCGGCAAAACATCTTGAGGGAGAACTGCAATGTGCAATTGTTACAAAGAAAGAAATGGTTGTGACTGGATGTTCCTGGACTCAGGCACTGGGTAGAAGAGGTGAGATGCCATGACATCTGAAAGCCCTCCATGTCCATTGGGAAGAGGTTGCTGAAGATATACACATGAGATGTTTAGTTTGCAGGACATGCTGTAAGATTCAAAAACATTCAATGTCTTCAACAGAGCTGCCAAAGTAGGATTCTCGTCTCTCACTTCAACCAATCTCTCCTTGTGCCTGCACCATTTGCAGTCCTAGTAACCGTGCCATTTCCCTAACTGTTCCCTTTTATTTTTGTACATTCACGTTGTCACACTTCAACCTCCACCCCCTCCTACACACACACTCTGCACCTCCAACTCTCATTTTGTCACACCTGAAATCTTGTATGAATTACCAGAAGAACACTCTTGAACACGGTTACAATATTGACAGCTAGAGCAGCAGAATATTACACACGAGGTAGTAACACACAGACGTCTTCAAAATGTGTGACCTCTCCCACCTCAAAGGCAAAACGCAGTCAGTGCATCAGAACACCACCACCATCAATCAAGTTGCCATCCAAATCTTGTACCATCCTCACTTACCACTCACTGCACAAACAAGGAGCCGTCTGTACACCTTCTCCCAAATGGAGGTGGACATACTTTACTGAAGCAATTAATACCCTGCTGCCAAATAGCAATTACAACTTCTTCAACAAACTTCTATCTAACTTTCATTTGTATCTTCAGGTCAGTTGTACAAACTGAGATCATGGGGAGAGGGTCAATGTTCATCAAACAAATGGCAATGATAGATTGGACATTGCATACAACCTCTTTACATTGTATTCTCCCTTTCGTGCTTCTGCCTAACCCCAGACACTTCAGATGACAAACTGCAGTTGCTGTGAGCATTTCACTCATCTCTCTGCTCACTATTCACAATAAAAGCCTCCCCTAGTACTTTTCCTTCCTTCTGGCTGATTGAAATGCAGCATCTCCCTATACCAGTGCAGGGAGAGGATGCTGACCTTTCTGAAGATGAAACATCATTCCATCTGACCACACAAAGCACAAGCTCAGAGAACAGAACTGCATTCACTTTAGAACTAGAGATTGTGAAACAGTGCTCCATCAGAAAGCTTCCAGGGTCCCATCAAAGCATGTCATCTTGTCAGAAAGACAAAGGTTCCTGTCAATTAATACCAACATGAACTGACCAGGTACATTCTGAGTGGAAGCCCCTTTCACCTGAATTAGCCGTGATGGAACCAGGGCAGCCGTTAATTGATCATCTTCTGGCTGTTGAGAAGGGTCCAAGCAGGTGGTGTACTGGTTACTCAGCAACGAGGCAGAGTTCTGTCAGTGTTTCTGGGAAGTTGGATCACATTGCCCAGCCCTTAGTCAGTAGATTCTCACAGAGAAAGAGTAGCGTTTAATCAGAAATCTTGGGAACAAAGAGAGAAAACTATTTTTAAAACAATGGAGAAAAGCCTTTGAGAAATTCAGGAGGACTCAAATTCTATTGAGAAGATTTGAATGCGACAGAAACAGATGAAGCAAGAGAAGCGTAAGGCGTTTGACAAGGTTTCCCATGGAAGACTAATTAGCAAGGTTAGATCTCATGGAATACAGGGAGGACTAGCCATTTGGCTCAAAGGTAGAAGACAGAGGGTGAGGGTGGAGGGTTGTTTTACAGACTGGAAGCCTGTGACTAGTGGAGTGCCACAAGGATTGATGCTGGGTCCTCTACTCTTCATCAGTTATATAAATAATTTGGATGTGAGCAAAAGAGGTACAGTTCGAAGTTTGCTGGTGACACCAAAATTGGAGGTGTAGTGAAGAGGGTTACCTCAGATTACAACGGGATCTGGATCTGATGGGCCAATGGGCTGAGAAGCGGCAGATGGAGTTTAATTTAGATAAATGTAAGATGCATTTTGGAAAAACAAATCTTAGCAGGACTTATACGCTTAATGGTAAGGTCCTAGGGAGTGTTGCTAAACAAAGAGACCTTGGAGTGCAAGTTCATTGCTCCTTGAAAGTGGAGTCGCAGGTAGATAGGAGAGTGAAGAAGGCGTTTAGTATGCTTTCCTTTATTGGGTGCTCCGGTTTCCTCCCACTGTCCAAAGATGTGCAGGTCAGGTGAATTGGCCATGCTAAATTGCCCGTAGTGTTAGGTAAGGGGTAAATGTCGGGGTATGGGTGGGTTACGCTTCGGCGGGTCGGTGTGGACTTGTTGGGCCGAAGGGCCTGTTTCCACACTGTAAAGTAATCTATGTTGCCAGGGTTGGAGAATTTGAGCTATAGGGAGAAGTTGAATAGGCTGGGGCTGTTTTCCCTGGAGCGTCGGAGGCTGAGGGGTGACCATATAGAGATCTATAAAATCATGAGGGGTATGGGTAGGATAAATAGACAAAGTCTTTTCCCTGAGGTCAGGGAGTCCAGAACTAGAGGGCATAGGTTTAGGGTGAGAGGGGAAAGATATAAAAGAGGCCTAAGGGGCAACGTTTTCACTCAGAGGGTGGTACGTGTATGGAATGAGCTGCCAGAGGAAGTGGTGAAGGCTGGTACAATTGCAACATTTAAAAGGCATTTGGAGGGGTATATGAATAGGAAGGGTTTAGAGGGATATGGGTCGGGTGCTGGCAGGTGGGACTAGATTGGGTTGGGATATCTGGTTGGCATGGACCAGTTGGACCGAAGGGCCTGTTTCCGTGCTGCACATCTCTATTAACTAAGAGTTTGATATTTCTACAAGAAAGAGATTGCACTGCAGGCCAAATCATTGAAACTTTACAAAGTAACCCCATGGTAGCTGTTGTCTAATCTGCATTGGGATTAAACTGATTGCTTTGTTAATTACAGGTTATTTCCACTATTATCACCAACTGACTTTTCCTTGTTCTTTTCCTGTCTGCTGTCCCTGGCTGAGTTTCTCTGTAGTTAAAATCCTCAGCCATATCTTTGTTAGTCCGAGACTTGATTATCTCCAACGTTTTCCTCATTGGCATCCACAAACTCCATAAAGCCATGTTGAAATGTACACCCAGTTCCAGCCACCCATTTCCATTGCGGTCACTGATCTGCAGTAGCTCCTGGTGAAGCAAAAACCTTTCTTTTCAGATTCTCATCCTTGTCTTCAAATCTCTTCATGACCTTAGATCTTCACCAATTCTGTTATATCCTTCAGCCCCACAAGCTGCCTCGACTCAGCCCTCCACCAATTCTGCCTCCTGAGCATTCTTGGCTTCCTGTTGAAGGGATTTTGCCCGAAACGTCGATTCTCCTGCTCCCCAGATGCTGCCTCACCTGCTGTGCTTTTCCAGCACCACACTCTTGGCCATTCTTGGCTTCAATCAGTTTTAGCAGCAGTCTGCAGAATCCCAGGAATGCCTCAACAACCACTAACAAACTCACTGTGATGGAGCCTCTGGTAGGAATATCTGTGACAGCTCAATGCCACTCAAGTAGAAACTGAGAAAGCTGCCACCTTGGGTGTGGGGGATCAGGTGGTGACAGAGCTGTCACAACATCACTCTGTTCTTACAGAGTCACATCAGTTTAATCTCCATCCCAGGATAGCAGACTTGGATCAATGGGTGGGTTATCTGCTGTCAGGATGAACATTTGCCTATTCTCCACCCAGACAAGGCATCGCCAGATAATCAGCTGGGTTACACCACCCAGTCCGTATAGAGACACAGATGGACTAGATAACCAGCTGGGTTGCACCACCCAGTCCATATAGAGATACAGATGGACTTTTAGATAGTCCCAGACAGCTTGGGATCACCAATCAGCCTATGAAATGTCAGCAGATGTTTCACAGCCTTCCACACTCTAAGCTTGGCCGGTTACAGTATACTCCATGGAAATACGGGGATAGTGAGAGTACAAGGGAAAGACTCAAGGAGTTACACACGCGTTAAAAATTCAAACACAAAGTGAGTCGTTTGAGTAAACGTTCTGTGTATTGGAATTCAAATCTGTTGACAGGGGTCTGGAAAAATTCTGCCTTCAGTAATGATGTTCTGCTGAACTCCTGCCAAGTAGACCACAAGGAAGCAAGCATTACTCACGAAAGTAGAAGTAAGGCACTGGGGCAGATCAATTTCACAAGACTCCTCCAGTCAGTATACATTTAGTATTGTAATAAGCTTCCTGAATCATTCCAGCAAGGAATATTTTGCTGGAGAGCAGAACAGATAAAGACCATTGCATCTTAAAAACAAAATTAGATCAACATTTGTAGCAGAACTATGGGAATAAAGCAAAGACGTAGAATTATTTCTGATATTTTTAACTGTATGATGTGGACATCACCAGCAATGATTTGGAGGCGCCGGTGTTGGAGGTGGAAGAGAAGGTGAGGGCGGGGCTGGAGGATGGGTGTGGAGGAGAGGGGTGATGGGTATGGGGGAGGGGCAGGGGCAGGGGTGGGGGTGTATTTGTTCTGCCACTGAGCTGGTAATTTAAAGGTCCAAACTAGTACTCTCAGCGCTCGGGTTCAAAATGACAATTTGTGAAATTTCAGTTCAATTAATTAAGACAACTGGAATGTAATCTCCATAATGCTGGTATTTGAAGAAAATGTATCTGATAAGGAAAGAAATCTGCTGTTGTTTCCACATCCTTCTAACCTATAACTCCCAGTAAAGTGTTTGAATTTTGTCTGTCCTCTGGAATTATTGAACAAGTTACTCAGCAGTAACAGACTGCTACAGCAAAGTCTAAATATATAAAACCACATGGAACACACAACATTGACCCAGACGTAGGAAACAACAATGATTAGGCCACACCCAGACATTCTTCCAAAATCATCATCATTAACATCGGGCAGCCTGTGTAAATGGAAGTTACACAGAACATTCTAAACTATGAGCTCTATCATCACCTGCAGGTTCTCCTGCAAGTTCCTCACTATCCTGACTTGGAACTATCTCATTATTCCTTCGCTTTGGGGTTGAAATCCTGCAGATCCCTTCCTAACAGCACATTAGGCGTAGCTGCAGCCAAACAGTCTACAGCAGTTCAAGGTGATGTCTTGCTAGTAGAAAGTGAGGACTGCAGATGTTGGAGATCAGAGTCGAGAGTGTGTTGCTGGAAAAGCACAGCAGATCACTCAGCATCTGAGGAGCAGGAGAATCGATGTTTCGGGCATAAGCCCTTAATCAGGAATGAGCTTGTGCTTGAAATGTTGATTCTCCTGCTCCTCGGATGCTGAGTGACCTGCTGTGCTTTTCCAGCACCACACTCTTGACACCTGTTGTCTTGCTAACACCTTTACAAGGGCAACTAGGGATGAGCAAAAATTGATGGCCTAGTCAGGTTGGCTTCTGAGAGGAAGAAAGGAAGTGCCACATGTTAGTAATGTAGGTAACGCTTTCCCTGATGTAATGCTTGTAACGAGGTCAGACAGGTAGATCTCATAGAATATGAGTCCCTGATTGCAGCTATTAGCCAGTCAGGGAGTCTTGGCTCACATAAACAGGATATAAACAAGAGTGTTCGGGGTGCTGCTCACTCTAGGAGCTGGCTCTGAACTAGCTGGGTCAGTGTCATGTACTATGCACGATTAAAGAGTGACTTGGTGATATCAGCCCTCGTGGCTGAAGAGTGAGAGTTAACAATAATAGGGTGGCCATTGGCCACATTATATTTCCTTTTGTCAATGCAAGAGACTAGGGCAACATTTCACTTTGTTGAGTAACTGCCAAAATTGCTGCTGTCTGTAATAGCTTAGCTAGGAACAGAGTGAAGCAGGGACAAGGGCTTAATCTTAATAGCATTAAAAATTAAAATAGATGGTATTTTTTGCATAGTTATGCTTGGTTTCAGTGTAATAATTATCCATTGCTACACAGGCCAATGGAATGAGGGGCAATTGAAGGTTGGGTTGCCATGGAAACCAGTACACTCAAGGCTGAGATTGAGATAAGAGGGGGCCCTGTATTAAGTTGAGAGTTAGAAACTGGGCTGAAAGAAGTAATCCTGGGTAACCAGATGAAACTTGTACCCTGCACATCCTGAAATAAATCTTTGCTTGCTGAACACAAGACTTGGAAGTGGATGTTTATACTGCAACAATTTGGCAATGTGAGCAGACTCTCACAATATTGATCAGTGACACCAGAGTAAACATCAGCATCAAAGACCAAGAGGATACATTTATTTCAGCACCAATTGCATCAGGTCAGTGTTCAAACTCAGCTGACAATGGGCCAATTTAAGGATCCAAATCAGAGAATGGGTCTGTGGGTGCAGTATTCTGGATTAGTGGTGCTGGAAGAGCACAGCAGTTCAGGCAGCATCCGACGAGCAGCGAAATCGACGTTTTGGGCAAAAGCCCTTCATCAGGAATAAAGGCAGAGAGCCTGAAGAGTGGAGAGATAAGCTAGAGGAGGGTGGGGGTAGGGAAAAAGTAGCTGGGCTTTTGCCCGAAATGTCAATTTTACTGCACATTGGATGCTGCCTGAACTGCTGTGCTCTTCCAGCACCATTCTAATCTAGAATCTGGTTTCCAGCATCTGCAGTCATTGTTTTTACCCTGTGGGTGCAGTAATTAGAGACAGTACAGAACCATGATTTGTGCTTTAGTTCCATGGGTAAACAGGAAGGTATAATTATCATTATTCAAAGGGGAAATTGAAGTGAATTGCTGATTAGCCATGGGGTAAAACAGGGAGACCCCACCCATTTTCTGGAGAGCAAACCCCTAGATTATAAAGGGAGGCGGATTGGTCGATTTCCGTCAGACTAGAAACGGAATATCAGTTGTAGCAGAGAGAAACTTAGACCTGGGACCCATAGGGGCACTCATTGGACATTTGGCTCATAAAAATATGATGATCCTAAATAAATTGATTAAGGCTGGGATCCATCAAGTCCACCAGACAACTTTTAGGAATTAATGTGATAAACCGCTGTAGGCAAAGAGGAGGAAGGATTAGTGATTTTGTGTAAATGTTGCCTTGCTATGTGTCAGTCAGGTAAATCTGACAGAGCCAGACTGACTCAGGAAAAAAAGGAACAATTGGAACAGATAAATTAGGAGATAAATGGTATAAAGAGGTAAGTTCAGAATTAGAGTTAGGAACTGGTTTTGATGCAATTGCACAGCACATCTAGTCTCTCCATGCAGAAGTCACTGTCATTGAGTATGATGCCAAAGAGATCCAGTCAAAGGACCTCACAAGGAAATTCAGACGTTGGGAGTTAAAGAGAAACAGGCTGGGCAGGAGGTACTGGTGTCTGCTGAGATAAGAGGAGACAAGTTCCCCTTTCAACATGTGTGTCTGACCACAAAGGAAAAATATTCTGTGTCCCTCACTCCCACCAAACCACAATCAAGGTCAGGACAGCAGAAAAAAATCTGGATTTAAAGAAAATTATTAGGAGAAAGTAAAACAGTATGTTGGAATATAAGCAATAAAAGGGCAAAATAAATACAAACTTGTGTAGAGGTATACAAAGCTTGGTTTGTATGTTTTCATCTTGTGTGAATGATGTTTTCTGTTTGAATATGATTTCTTAAGGAGTCTGCAGGTCATTGAATTAAACGTTAACCCTTTGTGATCTGCTCTTGCATATTGATTTTCTTGGTTGCTGCATATCGTTTAGTATATATTTTTATTACAGTGGAGATATTTAACCGGTTTAAAGTTTGATTTTCCCTCTGGACTTTGGGATATAGGGATACATTTAGATGTGGATGAGATTATGGAATGCGCCTGTGTCAATTTAATGGAATATAGATGACACAAAGGTTGGGGGTGCTGTCGATAGTATCGAGGGCTGGAGCATGGCATAGACAGTATGTAGAGCTGGGCTGAGAAATGGGAGATGGCATTCAACCTGGATAAATGCAAAGTGATGCATTTTGGAAGGTTGAACGCGAATGCTGAATAAAGGATTAAAGACAGGATTCTTGGCAATTTGGAAGAACAGAGGGATCTGGGTGTGCAAGTACATAGTACCCTCAAAGTTGCTACCCAAGTGGATAGGGTTGTAAAGAAGGCATATGGTGTTTTAGCTTTCATTAACAGGGGCATCAGTTTAAGAGCCACAATGTTTTTCTGCAGCTCTACAAGTCCCCGGTGAGACCACACTTGGAATATTGTGTCCAGGTCTGGTTGCCCTACTATAGGAAAGGTACAGAGGCTTTGGAGAGGGTGCAAAGAAGGTTTACCAGGACTGGAGGGCTTGCCTTAAGAAGAAAGGTTGACTAAGCTCGGACTTTTCTTTCTGGAGAGAAGGAGGAAGTGAGGAGACCTGATCAAGGTATACAAGATAATGAGAGGAATAGATAGAGTAAATAGCCAGAGATTTCTCCCCAGGGCAGGATTGACTGCTACGAGGGGTCATAGCTTTAAGATATTAGGAGGAAGGTATAAAGGAGACGTCAGAGGTATGTTCTTTACGCAGAGAGTAGTGAATGCATGGAATGCGTTGCCAGCTGTGGTGATGGAAGCAGAGTCATTGGGGACATTTAAGTCACTGCTGGACATGCACATGGATAGCAGTGAGTTGAGGGGTGTGTAGGTTAAGTTACTATATTTTACATCAGGATTAAAGCTCGGCACAACATCGTGGGCCTAAGGGCCTGTTCTGTGCTGTACTCTTCTGTGTTCTATAAAGTTAAGTTGTGGATCTATGTGAAGTAATTAGTTTTGAGATTTTACTTTGTTCTTTCAACTTTCCAGGATAAAAGAAGAGAGTTATCATAAAGTACAAATTAATTAAAGAATTGTGATGGATTTGTGTTCTGTCTCTTTAAAGAGCTAATGCCGTGTTTTGTTTGGAGTCAGAATGTTACAGGTCTTACTGTGAGAATTCACCACTTGTTCAGTTTGTAATTACAGCTGTCTGAAAACTAAATGAAGAAAGTACGTTTTGGACAAACGTTATAATATAGTTGTTCTATAAAAGAGCTGTACTACCCTGCTTTGTGTTCAGTGTGAAAAAGTTTTATATAGAAGTTTGATTATGAATGAATGAATTATTGAAGTTAAATTGTCAAAACTGCAATTCATTTTACGGCCAGAGTGCACCTGCAAGTATTATTTTAATATATGGGTGAACCTTCAACTCCAGATAATCAGGTTTGTACGTATTAACTGTTAATTGGTGACAATTAATGCTGCAGTAAAAGTAAGGAAAGCTTGAAATAAAAAAAAAACTGCCTGAAGATACGTCATAGAATAGAATCCCTACTGTGTGGAAACAGGCCCAGCAAGGCCACACCGACCCTCCATAGAGTATCCCACCCAAACCCATTCCCCTACATTTACACCTAACCCACACATCCCTAAATATTATGGGCAATTTAGCACAGCCAATTCACCTAATCTACACAACCTTTGGATTGTGGGAGGAAACCAGAGCACCTGGAGGAGAACGTGCAAACTTCACACAGACAATTGCCCAAGGCTGGAATTGAACGTGGGTCCCTGGCGCTGTGATGTAGCAGTGCTAACCACTGAACCACCGTGCCACCCTAATGTCTAAGAAAGAATGTACCAAGGAGCTTGAAACAAAAACATTGAACAGCGGATATAGGTTTTATCTTTGTTTAAAATGCCAAGATAAATGGCTTTTGTATTTATCTTAAAAAGGGGGATGGTGAGCTATATTATGGCCAAGAATATTTACTTTGCCTTTTGTAATTTAACAGAGAATTAATTATTTTGGCTGTCAGCTTCAGGTGGCTACACACCTTTAGCAATTTATTTATAGATTGTACATTATAACAGCTTTAAGTATCTGAATTGTGGGAGAACTTCAACTGCAACAAGATTTCCAGCAGCTTTAAGAACCTTCAACATTATAGCACAGAGATGGACTGAAAATGCCTTGTGCTTTTAGAATTGGATCAGCCTTAATCCAATCAATCTATTTCTTACATCCTAAAACAAAATACTTGAGAATAGGAGAACTGCTGTAAACACATGAAATGGTGAGTGTCAGACATTTTAAAGCAATAAGATTAGGCACAAGAAATAATGAATTATTTAAAGATTCATCCAGCTGGTATTCTACATCATTCAAAGAAAACAGGTTTGGAAACCTAGTCAGCATGGGCAGGTTTGGCTGCAGGGTCTCTTTCCGTGCTATATGACTCTATGATTCTATGAGTTGCATGAAATTTAAAAGGAAATCTAGGAAAACAACATTTTGATGTATATAACAAAAAATAAATTCCTTTTGAAGAGAAATAAGTATTAAAGGGAACATGTCCGTCAACACTATGACTTAAATTTGAGATGTTCTTGAGGTGCTCCAGATAATCAGTTTGTTCTCATTAATTGTTAATTGGTGACAATTAATTCTTCAGTAAAAGTAAGAGATTGAAATTTCAAAAGAACTGTTTAAAGATTTGCTCTAAAATCTGAGAAAGTATGTATCAAAAACTTTGAAACAAAAACAATTGAACAGTGGATGTAGGTTCTATAGGTACAAAACGTGGAGCATAATTTAGCAAATTATTTTAGAGGAAGAAATGCTACTGCAGATAAAGTACAACTGAAAAAAATGTTAATTCCTGGAATAAAATGTTTTATTATAACTGGAAAGATAAAATAATAATAATCTATTGAACTGTACAATTTGTCCATAGCTTGTGAAGATGATAGGATGGTAACTCAAAGGATTTGCAAAATTGTCTCCAAGGGGGAGGTAGTGGAATAAAAGACAATCTGCTTGGAGAAAATAAAACATATTGCTGAAATGGATTCCCAGAACAAGGGGTTCTCATTAATTGTGCGAGTACAGAGATCAGGAATTGAGAAGCTCAGGTGTCACTACCTAGGAAGCTGCCACATCTAATGTAACGGATGTTAATGTGGCTCTGTTCGCTGAGCTGGGAATTTGTGTTGCAGACGTTTCGTCCCCTGTCTAGGTCACATCCTCAGTGCTTGGGAGCCTCCTGTGAAGCGCTTCTGTGATGTTTCCTCCGGCATTTATAGTGGTTTGTCTCTGCTGCTTCCGGTTGTCAGTTCCAGCTGTCCGTTGCAGTGGCCGGTATATTGGGTCCAGATCGATGTGCTTATTGATTGAATCTGTGGATGAGTGCCACACAAACGTCTGCAACACAAATTCTCAGCTCAGCGAACAGAACCACAACGAGCACCCGAGCTACAAATCTTCTCACAAAGTTTGGATGTTAATGTAAAATGTCCTTTTTGTAGGACATGTTTGGACGCATTTGTTGTTTTCATATTTAACCACTCTGTGTTTTAGAATAGAGATTTGGTATTGATTGATAGTAAAAGGAGAAAGTGGTGAGATTTGTACAACTACTTGCTACATGGACAGACACCACTAGCAATGGTCTCAGCTCAAGCTATGTGACCCACATTTTGTTTCTATCAGGGGGTTGGTCAGAAGCAGAGCTTTTCAATATTGTTCAGTGCTTCAGGTAAACCACCAGAGGAATCACAGCAAGTGGGCAGCGTTAACAATAAACACAGTAGCAGCATGGGACTCCCTCACCATGATACATCAACAACAGTTCTGTACTAAGATGTACTGCAGAATGCAGTCCAAGGAGGAGGTAGTTGAGTGGAAACTAAACTGGAAGGGTTAGCACCCCCTGAGGTGTAGTGGTCCACTCTCTCAGGCTACATTCTGACTCTGGTTGTGGGTTTAACACTAACCAATTGTATCTGACAGTAGTTGATGCTAGCCAGATACTAACACAGACTGCTTATGTTTGAGAAGGAGTGTACAATGTTACTACTAATCAAAGCTCCTTCAGTTACACAGATAAAATCTGCTTTACCCCAGAAATCTGGATACTAATTGGGCAAAAGGAACTTTTCAACATCTACTGCCAAAGCTCGAGGTGACTGACAGAACAATGTCAAACTGTTCAACCGTGAGGTAGTACCTCTGTCAGAAAACCTGCCTGAAAACTGCAAGAACATTGGCAAATCTCTCTGGTTTCCTAAACCTGTGGGAGAAAAATTGAGCCATTCAGGAAGACATTGAGATCACCAATTAGTGACAGGGCTTTTGGAACTACAGATGTAATGTACAACTCCATCCTTGGATACAAATCGTCATGTGAATTGGTAATCATATAATCGATAATCATGTTGTGTCTGCCTCCTAAAAGCTAATGGCTGGAGATGGCGAAAGTAGTCTCACAGTCAGGCCTCGAAAGTGGCTGCACTTCACCAGGCTTCACTGTAAGCATTAGAGGAACCCCCTACTTCACCACATCGTCAGCATACAGGTCAGCTCATAAAAGGTGCAAGCTAAAACCTTGGGAATGTTCAGAAAGATTCCCAGTATCCAGGTGGATGGCTAACTGGTGTGACTGAAGAGGGAATGAGGAAATTGATATTAATAGGGTTAAAAATTAATCTGCATGATGGTCTAAGCTGTGGATGTACTCAGTTACAGTTGTAACAATTATCCATCAATGTACTAATGAAATAAAGGGGAAACCAAGGAGCAGAGCCAGGGATGAGAATGAGATAAGAGGGGGACCCACATTAAGTGGAGAATTATAAACTGAGCTGAAATCTTTTGGTTTTAAGAAGTAATGATTGGTAATCAGTGGAAGTATGTCCCAAATATATACTCAGATAAATCTTTGCTTGCTGAACCTGTGATGAAAATGACTGTTAATACAGCAGCTCTGCAGCACAAGCCAATAGACCGACAGCTCGATTTGTATTAGGTCCATAGTATTTGCTGCATCCTCTCTATGAAGAGTGAAGCAAATTGGCTGAAGACAGGCTTCTGTGATTGGTGAGACCTCAGGAGGGTGATCCATTCAGTACTTCTGGTTGAATATGGGCACAAACACGTCAGCCATTGTCTTTGGTTTTGTGTTTCACCAGTGATGAGAAATTGGCTGGATGGCAGTTTTGTGCACGTAATTTCTGAAGTCAGTTTTAACTAAGCAATCCAGGCCTAATCCATCTCTCTGTGTTCATGGCTGCTATTAGTGCAGACTAACTTCATTTATTGAAAGTGAAAATTTCCACACAGCAAGTTAATTTAAAAAATTTAAAGCAAAAATCTGTGGAAAATCCCCAGGAACAGACCAATTCTTATATTTAATACACTCACTCCTTTCTTTTCCATTCTGCAGATTCCCTGCTTCTTCCTCATCCTCACACCCTTCATCTGCTGAAAGAAAAGAGGGCAAGTAAGTGACAGTGCTCTGTGATCGACAGCAATTACTGAGACAGTGCAAATAACCCGGCTCCGTTACACTGAACGACTAGGCCAACTGATCTAAGCACAACAACAATCTTTATCTGTCTTCAAGTATATTCTATACTGAGAGACTTCAAAGTTGTTTCCTAAATATCATTATAATTGACAAGGGATTGAGTTTTCACCTCGTGATAAGCACCTTTCAATACAAAATTTCCTGTTCTGTATTCAGTATTACAAAGATGCAACAGTGATTTTAAAAGAACACATTTAATAATTTGGTTACAGACTGTCTGAGAATACCTCCCACAACGTAACTTAATTCTAAAGGGTTCAGAGTAGGTGACAGGACTTGCTCACCAATCGAATTAAGTACGTTTGTGTAGTAATAGTGAGTATGCATGGTATGGAATGTGGAGATTTTACAGCTCTCTGCCGTCTCAAACACTGTCTATCTATCTCAACGTGACTGAGGTGACTGAGCAATATACGAAAAGGAAAGGGATGCTGTGAGCATTCACTTGTACTCAGAGTGAGTGTGAGCTGTGTCAGTGAGCAGAGAGCCCGGAGATCCACCCCTGAGCTGGGGCAGTGTCCCTGAGCCGGGGCCGTGTCCCTGAGCCGGGGCCGTGTCCCTGAGCATGGGGCCGTGACCCTGAGCATGGGGCCGTGACCCTGAGCATGGGGCCGTGACCCTGAGCATGGGGCCGTGTCCCTGAGCTGGGGCCGTGTCCCTGAGCTGGGGCTGTGTCCCTGAGCTGGGGCAGTGTCCCTGAGCTGGGGCCGTGACCCTGAACCGGGTCAGTGTCCCTGAGCTGGGGCAGTGTCCCTGAGTATGGGCCGTGTCCCTGAGCTGGGGCCGTGTCCCTGAGTATGGGCCGTGTCCCTGAGTATGGGCCGTGTCCCTGAGCTGTGGCAGTGTCCCTGAGCCGGGGCAGTGTCCCTGAGCTGGGGCCGTGTCCCTGAACCGGGTCAGTGTCCCTGAGCTGGGGCAGTATCCCTGAGCCGGGGCCGTGTCCCTGAGCCGGGGCCGTGTCCCTGAGCTGTGGCCGTGACCCTGAGCCGGGGCCGTGTCCCTGAGCCGGGGCCGTGTCCCTGAGCTGGGGCCGTGTCCCTGAGCAGGGGCAGTGTCCCTGACCTGGGGCAGTGTCCCTGAGCATGGGCCGTGTCCCTGAGCTGGGGCAGTGTCCCTGAGCACACAGTATCCTTGTTGCAGCTTTACTGTGAGAGTAACTGGGGCAGCATGGAAGTGCAGAAGCATTCTGTAAATGGGTCGGAGTAATGTCTTAAAAACTCCTGGAGGCCGGCACAGATCAGGTGTCAATGCCCATGGATGTGGGGTGCATGTGGCTGGTGCCAGGGAGCATCCCCTGAGACATTGGCACCTAGTGACGATGTGGAAGGCCATTTCGAGGACGCAGTGAGCTGAAGTCACCAGGTCGTTGCTCTGATCTCCACATTGAGACCTCTCAACGCCCAGGCCATTTACTCAGATAGCAAGTTAACTACTGAGGCTGTTGTGGCACTAACAAGGTGTTTCACAATCTATTATAATTCTGTAATTGGAAAATCGCAGCAGCCCAGTCAGAATCTCGCCTGGGAAATGCACAAAAGGTGCAGTGTGTAGCTCTCAACCAGTGAGAGAGGCTTTGCTGGATTTCAGGTACAAACCCTGGCAAAGCCCATGCCATTCAGACCCCTCCAAGGCCCAGCCCTCTGTTTTTTAAGAGGAAGAGCAGGCTGGGGATAGTGGGGGAGAAATGAAATGATCAGCATTCAGATATTTGGCAAAAACACCCAGTACCAAAGTCAGGAACAATGAAATGATTACAAGAAACAGAAGTGGCTGTCTTATCTATATAATGAAAAGGGAAAATGATAGCTCATGATTATGTCACCTGATTCATAAACCCAGCAGCTTGACTTATGGTCCAGAAACATTATTTCAAATTCCACCGAGGCAACTGAGGGGTTTCCATTCAGTTAATTAGACAGAATGAAGAATTGAGAAGAATTGAGAAACCGTGTCAACAAATTACTGGATTGTGGTAAAAACTGATCACGTTCATTCATATCTTTCAGGGGAAGAAAGTGTGCCTCCACGTCCAGAGACATGTGGTTGACTCTAAACTGCCCTCTCACTTGGTCCAGCAAGCCACTCAAAGGGATCAAGAAGAATGGAAGAGAAATGACCATCAGATATTGACCTGGCAGACAAGACAATGACAGCCAGGCCAGACAGCTCTCACAATCCAAACTGAGAGAGTTCCAGAATCATAGTCAAGCAGGCACTGGAGGAGGCTCCGATATTGCCTGACTGGTCAATTCTCTTCCAGCAGCAAATCAGACCCACCAAAGGTACTGATAACAGTATTATAGAGTCAGGCAGGAGCAGCTACATGAATCATGGAGATGTACAGCACGGAAACAGACCCTTCAGTCCAACCCGTCTATGCCAACCAGATATCCCAACCCAAACTAGTCTCACCTGCCAGCACCCGGCCCATATCCCTCCAAACCCTTCCTATTCATATACCCATCCAGATGTCTTTTAAATGTTGCAATTGTACCAGCCTCCACCACTTCCTCTGGCAGCTCATTCCATACACGTACCACCCTCTGTGTGGAAACGTTGCCCCTTAGGTCTCTTTTACATCTTTCCCCTCTCACCCTAAACCTATGCCCTCTAGTTCTGGACTTCCCCCACCTCAGGGAAAAGACTTTGTTTATTTATCCTCTAAATTTTATAAATCTCTCTAATGTCACCCCTCAGCCTCCGACGCGCCAGGGAAAACAGCCTCAGCCTATTCAGCCTCTCCCTGTAGCTCAAATTCTTCAACCCTGGCAAACATCCTTGTAAATCTTTTCTGGACTCTTTCAAGTTTCACAACATCTTTCTAGAGGAAGAAGACCAGAATTGCACGCAATATTCCAACAGTGGCCTAACCAATGTCCAGTACAGCCACAACATGACCTCCCAATTTATGGCAAATAACATTTTCACCACACAAATGTCAGGGAATAACTAGCTCCGTCGAGATAATTAAAAACATCCACTGATGCTTTATGGCATTGCCAATGCTGATTCCCCCATAAGCATCCTTAGGCTCATCACTGAATAGAAACTTAAGTCGACCAACTGCATAAATTCGGTGGTTTTAAGAAGTCTGAGGCTGGGAATACTGGTAATCAACATCCCACTCCCGAATGTGTGTCCACCATCTACAAGTCACAAGCGAGGGGTGTGATGGAATGTTCTCCACTCACCTTGGCTCGTGCAGTTCAGTCAACACAAAAAAACTCAACAACGTCCAGGGCAAGGAATTCTTTGATTAGCATCCTGTCCACCATTATAAGAATTCATCCCTTTCGCTACTGGCACACTGTAGCTGCTGAGTTTTACTGGGAAAGGACACACTACAGCAATTCACAAAAGCTTCTTTGACAGTGTTTTCCAAACCCATCACCACTAATATCCAGGAGGACAAAGGAAGCAGGCACATTCACTACTATTTGTAAGGACCCTCCAATCACATAACATCTTGAATTGGAAATAAATCACCATTTCATCATTGTCACTGCATAAAAATCCTGGAACTTGTTGCTAACAGCAAAAATAGTGCGACACTGATTGTAGCAATTTGAGATGGCAGCTCATCATCACCTCCACAAGGGCAGTTCAGAGTGGACAATAAATGGCGGCATTGCCAAATAAGACAACAGCTTGCCTTCATACCTCCTGGAAGGCCTGATCATCTGAGATGAAGAATGTGATTGGGGTTGGTGGGAACGTGGATGTGACGTTACAATCAGACCAGTGATGATCTTATTGAATTGCTGAGACAGACAAGGGGCCGAATGTTCTATTTCACTGCTAATTTGCATGTCTGTAGATCCCTGGAGATTGGATGCGAGTGTGGTTTTGGAGGGGAGGCTACATTCAGCAAGTGGTGACTAGCCAATTAGGGCACAGTGCAAAAACTCTTATGAGGCTTGCTGCTTGAAACTCACTTCAGAAACCATCCCCACCTCCTCACCAGCCTGAGGTCCAGCTGCAGCCTCTACAATGGCCACCTGCATCTTTCAACAATCCCACTCTCTGGAAAGGCAACTTTCTGCTGGCTCAGTGCTGGAGAGCTTCCTAGTTACACTCTGGGCAATGACTGGACAATTTGGAAATGGCTGTTCCCCACATAATGCAGACATCTGACTCCCCATTTAGGGGGAAGTGATTGTCTAGTGGTATTGTCACTGGACAATTAATCCTGGGACCCAGGTAATGCTCTGGGGGCCTGGGTTTGAATCCTGCCACAGCAGATGGTGGAACTTGAATTCAATTAGAATAAAATTGGATTTAAGTGTCTAATGATGACATGAATTCATTGCCAATTGCCAGAAAAGCTCATCTGGTTCACCAGTGCCCTTTAGGGAAAGAAACTGCCACCCTTACCTGGTCTGGCCTACATGTGACTCCTGACCCACAGCAATGTGGTTGACTCTTAACTACCACCTGGGCAATTAGGGATGGACAATAAATGCTTGGGCTAGCCACCGACACCCTCATCCTGTGAATGATAAAAAAAATTTCACCCTGACAGTGGGTGCCTGAAGAAAACTCTGCCCTACTTCAACAAAATGGATTAGTCTCACAATAGTTGGATTTAATAGGTCTTTTTTTTAAATTGTACGTGAAGCAAATTTTCCACCGTTATTTAGTGCAGCAACAAATTAAAGTCAAAAACCAAAACGTAACCTGTACAAAACTGTTCCAGCTCTTGACAGCAATCATGTGAGAATTACCTTAAGAACACAGCAGTATGGAAAATATGCTGGAACTGATTTATATGGCGTGCACAATTTTAATCTCCTTCTTTGAATTCCTTGACTAAATCCCTCAGGTTCTACTCAAGCAAATAAATTTATTACTTGGGTGCTGGCCAGGTTGGAAAAGCCATGTAATATTAGATAAATGAATGGTAACCCAAGTCACCAAACCAAACTCTGCTTTTAATTAAAGCTGCCAGTTTCCCTTTTCGAATTCTGCTCAGCTGCAGTTCCAAAACAGGGAAAACATTAATCTACAATGAAGGATAAACTAGTGCACAATCACGTCATACAACATTTTATTATTGATTGCCAACAGTCACACTGTTGCATAATTTATTTTCTATTATATGTGTGTGCGAGAGATTTACAATTTATCAAGAATAGCAAATACTTAATAACACGCTTTAGGCATGCAACACATGTATTCTAATATAATTGTTGCCCTTAATTTTAACACAGTGATTACTACAAGATTTCACACATACAATTGCATAGTTTCACTTGTCACAAGGCCAATGGCACAGCGCAGAGTGTGTCTGATTACGGATTAGAAGATTATGGGTTTGATTCACTCTTTCCGTGGCTGTGGTCCTAACCTTTCATCAGATTTCTCGAAAAGAAAATGTATATATAAAAATATATTCTTTAAAAGGTGCTGATATCAATACTATTTTTGGAGTATTGCAAACATATGATGTGGATTTAGAATGCTTACCTTGGAATGTTCTCTATTCTCTCTGTGCATTTAAATAGAGGATTAAGATAATAAGATAAATGAACAGAATTAGGCCATTCGACCCATTGAATCTGCTCTGCCATTTGACCATGGCTGACATGTTTCTCAACCCCATTCTCCTGCCTTCTCCCTGGAACCCTCGATCATGCTACCAATCAGGAACCTGCCTGAAGTATACTCAATGACTTGGCCTCCACAGCCTTCTGCGGCAATGAGTCCCACAGATTCACCACCCTTTGGCTGAAGAAATTCCTACTCATCTCAATTTTAAAGGGTCATCACTTCACTTTCAGGCTGTGTCCTCAAGTCCTAGTCGAGTGGAAAACATCTACTCCACGTCCACTCTCAGTCCAGGCCTCTCAATATTCTGTACGTTTCAATCAGATCGCTCCTCATCCTTCTAAATGCTAGAGTACAGTCCCAGAGTCCTCAACCACTCCTTATATAACAAGCCCTTCATTCCCGGGATCGTCATTGTAAACCTCCTCCAACTCCACCCATCCTTCCTTTGATAAGGGGCCCAAAACTGCTCACAATATTCCAAATGCAGTCTGACCAAAAGTGCATTCCTGCTAACATCCTGGAAATTTTGTTTAAAGTATAACGACACAGATATTTTCAAACAGCCCTCTATTACTGGCAGCTTTCAGCCAGGGACATTTCTGAGTTTCATTTTGTATTATTTTATTAATCCTGGAGGGAAAAAGGAAATTGTTACCAAGTTTCAACATAGAGCTGAGGAACTGGTTTTTTGTTAATTATAATGTGCTGTCCTGAAAATCACTTAATCTGCAGCAGTTCTATTCTTGTTGCTAATATACAGTCAAAACATCAACAGATAATTGCAATATATTTAAATGTGAGCATTTGCTCATTAAATAAGATATGCAATATCTACCACTATTATTTCATTAAACAAGGATGATCAATGATCTTGTTTCAGAGGCTATTAATTCATTTGGTCCTGAGAAAGCTTTCATGTCTGAGTTTAATTGGAGATCCATACCTCATGAAAGAATGCTTGATGGCCAAAACTCCCGTTGATTTTTAAACTGTGTGAGAATACACTTGTAAAAGGAATTGTAGTCACATTCAGTCTTGACTAAGGGTTCAACCCAAGATGTCAATTCATCAGTTCTCTACACAGATGTTGTCTGATCTGCTGTGTATTTCCAGCATTTTCTGTTCACCCTAAACACTGTGAACAATCCAATTTCAGCTTTATTGTTTTTATGAACTGCAGTATAAATATCATGCTGCCTTGCAATTTCAATACATTACTTTGTCTGCAAAACAAATTAGACTATTATTTTTTGTTTACATATATTACCCTGATGGTGTGCATCTTGTAGATGGTACACGCTGCTACTACTAAGCATTGGTGGTCGAGGGAGTGGATGTTTGTGGATGTGGTGTTAATCAAGCGGGGGCTACTTTGTCCTGGATGGTGTGGAGCTGCCCCCTCACCCAGACTTGTGTGATTGCAAATAGCGCAAGCTCAGGATCACAGGAGGCTCTGCCTACTTGCAACCACATTTATGTATATCAGAAATGTTGAACAAAAGCGCAAGACAGTTTAAATGATAACAATTCTCTATTGATCAAGAAGCATTTAGATGAGTCATCTGTCAAAGCTCATATGCCACCAGATTATTTTTTCCACATGGTCTCACTGTAATATAAAATATCTACATTGAAGAGAAAGGGGAGTGTTGCTGAACAAAGAGACCTTGGAGTGCAGGTTCACAGGTCCTTGAAAGTGGAGTCACAGGGAGATAGGATAGTGAAGAAGGCGTTTGGTATGCTTTCCTTTATTGGTCAGAGCATAGAGTACTAGAGTTGGGAGATCATTGGTGAGGGGGAGAAAGTGAGGACTGCAGATGCTGGAGATCAGAGCTGAAAATGTGTTGCTGGAAAATTGGTGAGGCCACTTTTGGAACGCTGTGTGTAATCCTGGTCGCCCTGCTATAGGAATGATGTTCTGAAACCTGAAAGGGTTCAGAAAAGATTTACAAGGATGTTGCCAGGTTTGGAGGAGAGAGGCTGAATAGACTAGGGCTATTTTCCTGGAGTGTCAGAGACTGAGGGGTGACGTTATAGAGATTTATAAAATCATGAGGGGCATGGATAGGATAAAGAGACAAAGTCCTTTCCCTGGAGTGGGGGGGGGGGGGGAACTAGAGGGCATAGGTTTAGGGTGAGAAGGGACCCATGGGACAACCTTTTCTTGCAGAGGGTGGTGTGTATATGGAATAAGCTGCTAGAGAAAGTGGTGGAGGCTGGTACAATTACAACATTTAAAAGGCATCTGGATGGGTTTATGAATAGGAAGGGTTTAGAGGAATATGGGTCAAGTGCTGGCAAATGGGACTAGATTGGGTTGGGATATCCGGTCGGCACGGACGGGTTGGATCGAAGGGTCTGGTTCTGCGCTGTACATCTCTATGACTCCAAATAAAACTCCACTTGCTTCCATGAGGAGGACATATTCCTTCTCATTCACCTCTTGGAATAATAGCAAATACTTACAATGATGTGCCTTACACTTTATATGTATTTTGTACATTATTTCATGATGCTTCACAATGGCATTATCAAACAGCATTGGACACTGAGCTATATTGGAGGTGTTAGGATAGGTGACCAAAACCCTGGTCAGAGAAGTAAACTTTAGGGAGTACATTAAAGGAGGGGAGGTAGTGTAGGTTATGGCAGACACTTCCAATTATACAGTCTGAAAGCATGGCTACCAGTGCATCGCAATTGGAGATAAGCACAAGAGATGGAGCTAGAAAATTCGAGAGCTTATGTATAAGGCTATGGAGAGATTTGAGAAAGAGAATGGGAATTTAAAACTGAAATAATTTCTAGACCAGGACACAATGTCATTTGGCCACTAAAGGGGTGTTGACTGAATAGGGCTTGGTCCACTGTGTTAGGATATGGTCAGCAGAGCTTTAGTTGGGCTTGAGTTAATGGAAAGTGCAATACTGGAGGTGAGCCAGGAGCACACTCAAAAAGCCAACTCTCAAGGTGGCAGGGACATGAATGAAGGTTTCAGCAGCAGCTGAGCTAAAACACAGGTGAAAGGAGTCACAGAGCTATAAACACATGGGTGTGCTGGGGCTGATCTGATTCAAAAGCTCATCTCTGGGTCAAACAGGCTACAAAGGTTGCAGAACGTATGCTGAATTTCAGACAGTGGCAGGAAGACAGCAGCTGCACAGCAGAATTCCTTGTATTCTTCAACAGTGAGGCATCCCCTGAGCATGAACTGTATCAAACGTCAGCAGGCAGAAGCATCTCAAAGTGCAAATTACTTTAAATCCTCTGTGTGTTCTAGACCTGCGGAAGTTGATAAGGCTGCATTGACACTCAGGTCAGTACACAATCTACAATACAGACCACAACAACTTGTCAAGCTTCCTTTGTTAGCAATATTATTCTCCAGATAATTTTACCCTCCTAACTGGATTTCCCATTTTATAAGCATGCTTTCAGCCATTGCAATCAAGGACTATTTTAAAAGATACTTGCTTAAGAAAAAAAATTTGCTATCAAGATATTTCTTGATGTATTAGCAGTAGCTCAGTAAAGATTGGTTGATACATTTGAAAGCGAGTCCACCAAAAAGCAACATATTAAATCTCTAAGTTGTCCCACCTGTGATCAATCCAATTTAGAGAATTGGGTGTTACTTTTATAAAATATACAGAACATTTTCTCATTAGAGGCAGTTTCTCAAAAACATTAACAAAATAACCATTCAAACTCTTTTGAAAATGTACCAGCCTAATTTCTGCAGTTTCCTCATGGTCTGCAAATTAGTGCGAATAGGGCAAACTTCCGCCAGCGATGAGCTCATCCTGGGGACATGGCCAGGTTTTTGAGTGGGCCCTGGTTCTAGTGCAATATTTTTTGAAACTAGCACCGAAACAGAAAACTTGCAAAATCTCAAGTTGCTTTGATTAAAATTTGTACTTTACGTCTGCTGATCTTTTGTGCTGGTTACACTAACAATGTAGGAACTGTATTGCACAAATTGAATGCAAGCAAGAAGGAACCCCACTAAAGCATTTATCTCACTCTGTATGCATGAGAAGCTAAACATTTTCTGTTTCCAAGCTATAGGTTCAGTGAATTTATTAGTTCATTTCCTATAATTAATAATGTTATGCGAGAAACCATCATTGGCTTTTCATCCATCGATATCCACAAGTTAGTAGCCTTGACACCCTTTCTATAGAATCTGGTTTATCTCAAACAGACTGGAGTTGATGCTGAGGCAGCTCACTGATTTGTTTTTGTAGTTTTTTTGGTTTTTTTGTTGTTATTGCTTTTCCTGATTTCTCGAGTCTTGACCTTTCAGTTTTGGATTTACTTTTTCTCTTCCTATATTTGCTCGGTACAGGCAATCCATAATTTATGAATGCTCATACTTACAAATGAGATACTATGGATGGGTGTATCAACATTAATTTTAATTTTAAAGATCTGACGTAAGAACATTTCCTTGGCTATGTTATTTTGTCTTGCACTGAGTTCGGACTTGTGTACAAATCAGCTTGCGAGCAGACTCCAGAATGGAACATATAGACCCTTATTCAACTTCCAATTTTTATTTGCTTTTGCATTTCCTTCTTCATTACCTTCTCTGTGTCCTTTATTTCTATTACTTTTCAATTTTCTCACTTTGTTTAGTTTTGTTCTCTCTTGAAATTTATGTCCCCTCCTCAATAGTCCCTGATTTAATTTGTTTTCATCATAATTTATCAACAGGGTTCTCTACTCCTTTTCATTCTGCTCTGAAAATCTTGAGTCTTTCTGCTCCCCCTCCAACTGATGATCGTAGTTCAGAAAGGGCATGGGAAAGCTGATAACACTGAAATGATGCAGTTCCTGGCATGATTGACATTGGATTTTATATCAGTAAGGGAAGTTTGTATATAGAGTAAAGAATTTCCGACCTTCCACTCTCTTTTAATCAGGTTGAATATTGAATTACAAGCAATAATGTGTGTTACAGTTTATTCATTGCATATGACAGAACACATGTTCTGCAGGTTCTCAGTGATATCTCAGTGAATAACTGACTCCGACAGACTCGGATTGATTACTGCTTAATTCTCTCAATCCTGTCCCGATTATGGAGGAGCTATTCCCTGCCCTGTTGGTGATCTAGTAATCCCACCTTGAAGAACACCCAGTAGCAAAGGACCATGCTGAGAGGCCCGAGAGTGGAACAGTTTCCAATATTTAAAGCTCAAGCTTTCATGCTAGCGCCAACAATAATGTTCTTCCCTTCTGTGTGATTATATTCCAGCAAGGAGAAGATATTGGAAGAAGGTAATTGGCAAGAACAATAAATAAATAAACAACTCATTACCAAATCAACTCATTCATCTTAGGTTCAATGCATGATGTTGGGAAGATTGGTTGCAATGCAGATCTAATCTCTCTTTTGCTCCTTCATGGGATCTGGGCATTGCTGCTAATCTGGCCCATCCCTAACTGCCTTTAGTAAGGTATGGTGTGCCACCTTCTTGAACCACTGCATCCTTTGGCCAATGGTACACCAACAAATCCTATCAGGATGGGAGTTTGAGGATTGTAGCCCAGCCACAGTGGAGGAACAGTGATATAAATATATAATGGGCGCCACAGTGGCACAGTGATTCGCACTGCTGCCTCACAGCGCCAGAGACCCGGGTTCAATTCCCACCTCAGGCAACTGACTGTGTGGAGTTTGCACATTCTCCCCATGTCTGTGTGGGTTTCCTCCACAGTCCAAAAATGTGCGAGTTAGGTGAATTAGCCATGCTAAATTGCCCGTAGTGTTAGGTGAAGGGGTAAACATAGGGGAATGGGTCTGGGTGGGTTACTCTTTGGAGGGTCGGTGTGGACTTGTTGGGCCAAAGGGACTGTTTCCACTCTGTAAGTAATCTGATCTAAATAATTCCGAGTCAGACTGCATGTAGTTTTGAGGTAAACTGATAGGTGGCAGAGTTTCCATCTACCTGCTTGCCCTTCTCAGTCGCAGAAGGAATACACGAACATGACCTCACCATTGTCTTGTACAGCTGCAACAGGATGACCCAACTCCTATACTCAATGCTCTGATCGATGAAAGCAAACATGTCAAAATCCTTCTTTATCGCCCTGTCTACCAGTGACTCTACACTCTAGGAGCCAAGAACCTGGACCCATGGATCCCTTTGTTCTCTACCACTCCCCAGGGCCCTCCCTTTGACTGGGTAAGTCCTGCCCTGGTTTGACCCATCAAAATACAACACCCTGCGTTTATCTAAACTAAATTCCATCTGCTATTCCTCGTCCCACTCCACTGCTGCAGTTGATCAAGATCTCACCGCATTCTCAGATAACCTTCTTCACTGTCCACTCCACCACCAATCATGGTGTCATCCGCAAACTTACAAACCATACCTCCTAAAATCTCATTCAAATCACGTATATAAATCATAGGAAGCCGTGGATCCAGCACCAATCCCTGTGGCATACCACTGCTAGTAGCCTGAAAAACAACTCTCTACCTCCACCACCCTCTGTCTTTTACTATTAAGTCAATTTTGTATCCAATTGACTAGCTCTTCATGGATCCCATGAGATTTAACCTTACTTAACAACCTATGTGGTAGCTTGTCGAAGTCCCTGTTAAAGTCCATGTAGACAATGTCTACTGCACTGCCCTCATCTACATTTCTTGGTCACCCCTTCAAAAAACTCAAATTCATGAGACTCGACTGCCCATGCACCAAGCCATGCTGACTATCCCAATTGAGTCCTTGCCTCTCCAAACGCCTATAGATCCTGTCTCTCAGAATCCCGTCAAAACAACATACCCCCACTACAGATGTTAGGCTCACCGGTCTGTAGTTCCGAGGCATTTCCCTGCAGACTTTCTTAAATAATGGCCAAACATTACCCATCCTCCAATCTTCGGGCACCTCATCTGTGGCTGACAATAGTACAAATATCTCTGCTAGGAGCCCTGCAGTTTTCTCCTTAGCCTCCCACAAAGTCCCAGGGTACACTTCATCAAGTCTTGGAGATTTATCTACTTTAACACATTTTAAGACTTCCAGCACCTCTTTTGGAATGTGGACTCTCTTCAAGATGTCCCCAAGTTCCCTAGCATCCATGCCTTTCTCAACCATAAATACTGATGAGAACTATTCATTTAGGATCTCTTGTGGCTCTGCACATAGATGACCTTGTTGACCTTAAGAGGCCATATTCTCTCCCTAGTTACTCTTTCATCCTTCATGTACTTGCAGAATCTCTTTGGATTCTCCTTTACCTTATCTGCCAAAGCCACTGCTTGTCCTCTTTTAGCCCTCCTAATTTCTCTCTTAAATGTACTCTAAGACTCTTTATACTCAAGGAGATCACTTGATCCCAATATATGTCCCAATACATGCCTATACTTGTCATTAGCTTCCTCCTTTTTCTTGACCAGGGCCACAATAACTCATATCATCCAGGGTTTCCGACTCCTGCCAGCCTTACCCTTCACTCTAACAGGAACATGCTGGCCGTGAACCCTCATTAACACACTTTTGAAAGTGTCCCACTTACCAGACATCCCCTTGCCTGGAAACAGCCTCCCACAATCAACTTTTGAAAGTTCCTGTCTAAGACCACCAACATTGGCCTTGCCCCAATTTAGGACTTTAACTCACGGATCAGACTTATCCTTTTCCATTGATGTTTAAAAACTAATGGAATTATTGCTTTTGGTTCTGAAGTGCTCCCTTACTAACACTTCTGTCACTTACCCTGCCTTATCTCTCAAGATGAGGTCAAGTTTTGCTCCTCCTCTAGAAGGGCCATTTACATTCTGCAGGAGAAATTCTTCCTGAACACACTTAACAAATTTCTCTCCATCCAAGCGCTGAAGACCTTGGCAGTCCATACAGCGACTATAGAAATGAGAAACTAACGGCAATTTCCAGTTAAATGCACAACTTCTGAAGAACTTTTCTGACCCTGGAACATTAATGTTATATTTGTCTAATGCTCTTTCCATTTTTTTTTATTATTTCAACATGATTCTTAAAGAGGTTTATTTGAGTGGGAGCAGCGTCGAAGTAAAAGCGAACCCGGGAGACTACAGCAAAGGTAAGACAGTTTGTTTTAAAATTGCTTACCTGTAGCGGGCAGCGGTGTGTTTTTTTTTTACTCTCTCTCCACAGAAAGAGCGGGAGCAGCAGAGGAAGTGACGGCAAGCAGAGGGGCAGCCGGGAAGGAAAAGTGAGTATATAAGTCAGGAAGGCGGCTAAACCCGAGATTCTACACCTGTAGTATCTCCCACCCACCCTCCTCCTCTAACCTTCTTAACTATTCTGCAGCAAGTGTTGGTTGCTGGAAGAACTCCGGCTCAGAATTGATGATCTGGAATCTGAGCTTCAAACACTGCAGCACATCCGGGAGGGGGAGTGTTACCTGGATGCTTTGTTTCAGGAGGCAGTCACACCTGGGAGATTCACATTCAGCTAGTGATCAGGCACAAAAGAGTGTGACTGTAAGTGAGGCAGGTAGGGGGAACCTGAGTTCAGGAGTGGAGGAGCCTCAGCCCTTGACCTTGTCCAATAGGTATGAGATTCTTGCTCCCTGTACAGATGAGGAAAAGGGCTCTGGACAGGATGAGCCAACTGACCAAGGCACCATGGTCCAGAAGGCCATTCAAGAGGGGGGAGCTAATAGACAAGTAGTGGTTATAGGGGATTCTATAATTAGGGGGACAGATAGTATCCTTTGCAAACCGGATCGGGAGTCTCGCATGGTGTGTTGCCTGCCCGGTGCCAGAGTGCGAGACATCTCCGACCGGCTTGAAAGGATATTGGAGCGGGAGGGGGAGGATCCAGTTGTTGTGGTCCACGTTGGTACCAACAACATAGGCAAGACTAAGGTGGAGGACCTGTTTGGGCAATAGGCAGGAAATTGAAGCACATGTCCTCAAGGGTCATAATCTCCGGATTACTGCCCGAGCCACGTGCCAATTGGCATAGGGACAAGAAAATTAGGCAAGTAAACACGTGGCTAAGGGATTGGTGTGGGAAAGAGGGATTCCACTTCATGGGGAATTGGCATCAGTTTTGGAACAGGGGGGATCTGTACCATTGGGACGGTCTCCACCTGAACCGATCAGGTACCAATGTTCTAGCGAAGAGGATAAATAGGGTGGTCAGTAGGACTTTAAACTTCTGAGTTGGGGGGAAGGGAAAGTGAAAGCAACAGGGAGTATGGAGGTAAATGGCAAGATAAGCAGCAGGATAGAATGTTTCCAGGCGGATTTAAAATTGAGGCAGACTGAGAATACAGTAAAAAGCAAGGATAACTTAGGACATATGACTTCCAACATCTCTAATGATAAGGAAGTTAGCATTAAGGCACTTTACCTGAATGCTCGTACCATACATAACAAAGCCGATGAACTAATGACACAGATAATAGTGAATGATTATGATGTAGTAGGCATCACAGAGACTTGGTTACAGGGGGGTCAGGACTGGCAGTTAAACCTCCATGGTTTTTCAACTTATCAAAAAGACAGAGAGGTGGGCAGAGGGGGTGGGGTTGCCTTGTTAGTTAAGAACAAAATTAAATCTATGGTATTGAATGACATAGCGGCGGATGATGTGGAGTCTGTGTGGGTGGAATTGAGGAACCACAAAGGCAAAAAAAAAACATAATTGGAGTTGTGTACAGACCTCCTAACAGTGGTCAGGACCAGGGACGCAACATGTACCGGGAAATAGAGAAGGCATGTCAGAAAGGCAAGGTTACATTGATCATGGGAGACTTCAATATGAAGGTGGACTGGGTAAATAATGTTGTTAGTGGACCTAAAGAAAGGGAATTCATGGAATGCTTACAGGATGGATTTTTGGAACAGCTTGTCATGGAGCCCACAAGAGAG
Organism: Chiloscyllium plagiosum; assembly: GCF_004010195.1. Taxonomy (NCBI): domain Eukaryota; kingdom Metazoa; phylum Chordata; class Chondrichthyes; order Orectolobiformes; family Hemiscylliidae; genus Chiloscyllium; species Chiloscyllium plagiosum. The sequence continues at coordinate 2,090,850 of NC_057712.1, read as the reverse complement.
CAGGCTATTCTGGACCTAATGCTTTGCAATGAACCAGACTCTATAAAAGATCTTAAAGTAAGGGAACCCTTAGGAAGTAGCGACCATAATATGATAGAGTTCAGTCTGCAGTTTGAAAGGGAGAAGGCAAAATCGGATGTAATAGTGTTACAGTTGAATAAAGGTAATTATGAGGGCATGAGAGAGGAACTGACTAAAATAGACTGGAAGCAGAGGCTAACCGGGAAGACAGCAGAGCAAAAATGGCAGGAGTTTGTAGGTATAATTGAGGACACTGTACAGAGGTTCATTCCCAAGAAAAGAAAGATTAACCGGGGAGGGATTAGACAACCTTGGCTGACAAAGGAAGTCAGGAAATGTATTAAAGAAAAAGAGAGATCCTATAAAATGGCTAAGAACAGTGGGAAATCAGAAGATTGGGAAGGATACAAAAGCAAACAGAGGATAACAAAGAGTGTAATAAGAAAGGAGAGGATCAAATATGAAGGTAGGCTAGCCAATAATATTAGAAATAATAGTAAAAGTTTCTTTCAGTACATAAGAAACAAACAACAGGCAAAAGTAGACATTGGGCCACTTCAAACTGATGCAGGAAACCTAGTGATGGGAGATAAGGAAATAGCAGGAGAACTTAACAAGTACTTTGCGTCAGTCTTCACAGTAGAAGACATGAGTAATATCCCAAAAATTAAAGGGTGTCACGGGGCTGAGTTGAGTATGGTTGCCATTACGAAAGAGACAGTGCTAGAAAAGTTAAAAAGTCTTAAAATTGATAAATCTCCTGGCCCCGATGGGATACAACCTAGAGTTCTGAGAGAGGTGGCTGAGGAAATAGCAGAGGCATTGGTTGAGATCTTTCAAGAGTCACTGGAGTCAGGAAAGGTCCCGGATGATTGGAAGATGGCTGTTGTAACCCCCTTGTTCAAGAAAGGATCAAGGCAAAAGATAGAAAATTATAGGCCAATCAGCTTAACCTCGGTTGTTGGTAAAATTCGAGAATCCATCATTAAGGATGAG
>NC_057712.1:2083733-2089069 GCF_004010195.1 Chiloscyllium plagiosum | reverse complement strand
ATTTGGCTGATGGAATTTAACGTGAGCAAGTGCGAGGTCTTGCACTTTGGCAAAAATAATAAAAGCATAGACTACTTTCTAAATGGTGAGAAAATTAATAAAGCCAAAGCACAAAGGGATCTGGGAGTGCTAGTCGAGGATTCTCTAAAGGTAAACATGCAGGTTGAGTCCGTGATTAAGAAAGCGAATGCAATGTTGTCTCTTATCTCAAGAGGGTTGGAATATAAAAGCAGAGATGTACTACTAAGACTTTATAAAGCTCTGGTTAGGCCCCATTTGGAGTACTGTGTCCAGTTTTGGTCCCCACACCTCAGGAAGGACATACTGGCACTGGAACGTGTCCAGCGGAGGTTCACACGGATGATCCCTGGAATGACAGGTCTAACATATGAGGAATGGCTGAGGATACTGGGATTGTATTCTTTGGAGTTTAGAAGATTAAGGGGAGACTTAGTAGAGACGTACAAAATAATACATGGCTTGGCAAAGGTGGATGCTAGGAAATTGTTTCAGTTAGACGGGGAGACTAGGACCCGTGGACACAGCCTTAGAATTAGAGGGGGTCATTTCAGAACAGAAATGCGGAGACATTTCTTCAGCCAGAGAGTAGTGGGCCTGTGGAATTCATTGCCACGGAGTGCAGTGGAAGCCGGGACGCTAAATGTCTTCAAGGCCGAGATTGATAGATTCTTGTTGTCTAGAGGAATTAAGGGCTACGGGGAGAACGCTGGTAAGTGGAGCTGAAATGTGCATCAGCCATGATTGAATGGCGGAGGTCTTAAGTATTTTCTGGCTTGCTGTCTATGAGAATACTTCAACAAGGTTAGTCACATCAACATGTTGGGGATTACCATTGACCAGAAACTCAACTGGACTTGTCATGTAAACACAGTGACTACAAGAGCAGGTCAGAGGTCACCACCTAACTCCCCAGAGTCTATCCACCATTTCCAAGGCACAAGTCAGGAGTGTGATGGAATAATCCCCACTTGCCTGGATGGGTGCAGCTCCCAACAACGCTCAAGAAGATTGACACCATCCAGGACAAAGCAGACGACTGGTTTAGCAACACATCCACAAGCTTTCATACATTCCACCACTGATACTCAGTAGCAGCAGTGTGTATCATCTACAAGATGCACTGCAGAAATTCACCAAAAATCCTCAGACAGCATCTTCCAAACCTGAGACCACTTCCACCCTAGAAGGACAAGGGGCAGCAGATACATGGCAGCATTACCCCCTGCAAGATCCTCTCCAAACCACTCACTACCTTGACTTGGAAGTATATCACTGTTCCCTCACTGTCGCTGGGTCAAAATCTTGGAATTCCCTCCCTAAAGGAATTGTGGAGAAATCTAAAGCAGGTGGACTGCAGCAAGTTCAAGAAGGCAGCTCACCACCACCTTCTCAAGGGGCAACTAGGGACGGGCAATAAATGCTGGTAAAAACAATGACTGCAGACGCTGGAAACCAGAATTTAGATCAGTGTGGTGCTGGAAAAGCACAGCAGCTCAGGCAGCATCCAAGGAGCAGGAAAATCGCATTTCGGGCAGAAGCCCTTCATCAGGAATACAGGCAGAGTGCCTGAAGGGTGGAGAGATAAATGAGAGAAGGGTGGGGATGGGGAGAAAGTAGCAAAGAGTACAATGGGTGGATGGGGGTGGGATGAAGATGATAGGTCAGAGAGGAGGGTGGAGTGAATAGGTGAGAAGGAAGATAGGCAGGTAGGACAGGTCATGGGGACAGTGCTGAGCTGGAAGTTTGGAGCTGGGGTGAGGTGGGGGAAGGGGAAATGAGGAAACTGGTGAAGTCCACATTGATGCCCTGGGGTTGAAGTGTTCCGAGGCGGAAGATGAGGCGTTCTTCCTCCAGGTGTCTGGTGGTGAGGGAGCGGCGGTGAAGGAGGCCCAGGACCTCCATGTCCTTGGCAGAGTGGGAGGGGGAGTTGAAATGTTGGGCCACAGGGTGGTGGGATTTATAGGTGCGGGTATCCCAGAGATGTTCCCTAAAGCGCTCTGCTAGGCGGCGTCCAGTCTCCCCAATGTAGAGGAGACCGCATCGGGAGCAACGGATACAATAAATGATATTGGTGGATGTGCAGGTGAAACTTTGATGGATGTGGAAAACTGCTTTGGGGCCTTGGATGGAGGAGAGGTGTGGGCACAGGTTTTGCAATTCCTGCGGTGGCAGGGGAAGGTGCCAGGTTGGGAGGTTGGGTTGTTGGGGGGCGTGGACCTGGCCAGGTAGTCTTTGCGGAAGGTGGAAAGGAGTGGGGAGGGAAATATATCCCTGGTGGTGTGGTCAGTTTAGAGGTGGCGGAAATGTCAGCGGATGATTTGGTTTATGTGAAGGTTAGTAGGGTGGAAGGTGAGCACCAGGGGCGTTCTGTCCTTGTTACGGTTGGAGGGGTGGGATCTGAGGGCGGAGGTGTGGGATGTGGACGAGATGCATTGGAGGGCATCTTTAACCACGTGGGAAGGGAAATTGCTGTCTCTAAAGATGGAGGCCATCTGGTGTGTTTTGTGGTGGAACTGGTCCTCCTGGGAGCAGATACGGCGGAGGCGGAGGAATTGGGAATACGGGATGGCATTTTTGCAGGAGGTAGGGTGGGAAGAGGTATAATCCAGGTAGCTGTGGGAGTCGGTGGGTTTGTAAAAAAATGTCGGTGTCAAGTCGGTCATCATTAATGGAGAGGGAGACGTCCAGGAAGGGGAGGGAGGTGTCAGAGATGGTCCAAGTAAATTTAAGGTCAGGGTGGAATGTGTTGGTGAAGTTGGCGAATTGCTCAACCTCCTCGCGAGAGCACGAGGTGGCACCGATGCAATCATCGATGTAGTGGAGGAAGAGGTGGGGAGTGGTGCCGGTGTAACTACGGAAGATGGACTGTTCTACGTAGCCAACAAAGAGACAGACATAGCTGGGGCCCATGCGGTGCCCATGGCTACCCATTTGGTCTGGAGAAAGTGGGAGGATTCGAAGGAGAAATTGTTCAGGGCGAGGCCAAATGAATGAGTGTCAGTGGAAGGGTACTGTTGGGGACGTCGGGAGAGGGGCCAAACGAATGAGAATAAATGCTGGGCCTAACCAGTGACACCAATGTCCCATAATCCATAAAAAGAACTTACTGAAGTTGATAATGTCACTGCCATTGGATGTTTGGAGATCTATTTGATTTGGCAGTAGGTTCAAATTAATGTAAGGACTGGGGAAATTTATGTGACAGAAATTGCTGGATTGTTGAGATCAAAAATGAATGTTGGCATTTCTCTGCTGTCAACAAAATTCGAACTTGAAATTTTAGTAACAACATCTCCAAACTTAACCTTGTCCGCATTGGTCTAAAGAGGGATTTCCGTGGACAGCTTGAAACTGGAATAACTGGGGCTTCAGCTCATTTCTGGCCTTTCTGGAAGATTCCTGCTGAAGCTAAAGCAGTTTCAGGGGCAATCCAACTGCCATCTGCCTTCAGATCAGAAAGGGGCCTGGAGAGTGGGGGTGGGGGTGAAGAGGATGAGGGATGAATACTCAGTCTATCAGAGGAAGACCTTACAATTAAACTGACCACTAGAAACAGTAAGATAAGTTTAGCTGTAATTGTGTTTCCGAGGCCAAGGGAACTTCACAAATAGAGAGGAGACCTGGGGAGCTCGCTCCCCCGGACAATGGATTCTATAACCTCCAGGATCTGAACGGTTGGAGTAAGATGAGCTCACCCAATGATTAGAATAAGCAGCAGAGAGGGGAAATCTCTCCAGGCAAGCCGCCATGGATGGATGTGGTTGAGAAAATTAGCAGCTTGAGCATGGTCCCTCCAACATGCAACAAGATGATGGTGCCATCAGGAGGGCAGCAAACAACACACTCTCAGCTACCAAATCCCAGCCTTTCATTTTGACTTGTCCAGGCACTCCTGGGCTCAACACACCTTGTAGATCCATTCCTTCCTCTCTCTCCAGGCAACTGTTCCCAACTATCCAGCCAATACTCAGCTTCATTCTCACCCTCATCCAGTTCAGATCAATGCCCCTCACAAACCGGTCCCTTCCCCACTCCTTCACGATAGCCATGATGACCACCCACACTGCTTCGCTGTCTCTACTTCCAGAAAGTCTTTACACGGAGTGGTGAGGAACATGTTTGCCCAAGGAAGTGTCAAAACTGCTGTATGAGGTATTGGATATGAAAAGGTTAATGAGAGCTCACTTGAAGGTCCACCCACTCTGCTATATAAGAAGCCTCCAGCAGTTAGAGCAGAGTGCAGGGTAATTCAGGCCAGCTGTAACTGGAGACAGGGCTGAAAATGTGTTGCTGGAGAAGCGCAGCAGGTCAGGCAGCATCCAGGGAACAGGAGAATCGACGTTTCGGGCATAAGCCCTTCTTCAGGAGGGCTTATGCCCGAAACATAGATTCTCCTGTTCCCTGGATGCTGCCTGACCTGCTGCGCTTTTCCAGCAACACATTTTCAGCTCTGATCTCCAGCATCTGCAGACCTCACTTTCTCCTGTAACTGGAGACAGTCATGTCTTCTCATCTTTGTGTTACCATCAGCATAATATAACTTGTACATGGTTATCTTAATGTGACAAACCTCACCTTGTTACCCAAAATAAGTGCCTACTCTGTTGAGAATTATTCATGGTTCACCTATCACCCTCACTACTTGGAAGCCCAAGATTATAAACAGAAGGAGGTTGGTAGCAGCATCTTACTCAAGACCCCAGGCATTATCATCATGATTATAATCAAAGTGAATTGTACTGGTTCATTTAAGGGGAACAAATAGAAGCACCATCCAGGACAAAGCAGCCCCTGCTTGATTGGCACCACATCCACGAGTATCCACTCCCTTCCCCAATGACCCTCAGTAGCAGCAGTGTGTACCATCGACAAGATGCTCTGCAGAAATTCATCAAAGATTCTAACACAGCGCCTGCCAAACCCACGACCGCTTCCATCTAAAAGGACAAGGGGCAGCAGATTCATGGGACCCACCCCCTGCAAGTTCCCCTCCAAGCCACTCACCATCCTGACTTGGAAATATATTGGTGTTCCCTCAGTGTCGCTGGGTCAAAATCCTGGAATTCCCTCCCTAATTGTATTGTGGGTCAACTCACAGCACATGGCCTACAGCAGTTGGGCGGTAAAGACAAGCCAGGGAACTATAGACCGGTGAGCCTGACCTCAGTGGTGGGCAAGTTGTTGGAGGGAATCCAGAGGGACAGGATTTACATGTATTTGGAAAGGCAAGGACTGATTTGGGATAGTCAACATGGCTTTGTGCGTGGGAAATCATGTCTCACAAACTTGATTGAGTTTTTTGAAGAAGTAACAAA